>NC_090651.1:342086204-342167808 GCF_040937935.1 Hyperolius riggenbachi | reverse complement strand
TGTAAAGGTATACAGGAAGCCGGTCCAGATATACGGTAAAGGTATACAGGAAGCCGGTCCAGCGTCCGGTACAGGTATACAGTAAAGGCATACAGGAAGCCGGTCCAGCGTCCGGTACAGGTATACAGTAAAGGCATACAGGAAGCAGGTCCAGCGTCCGGTACAGGTATACGGTAAAGGTATACAGGAAGCCGGTCCAGCCTCCGGTACAGGTATACAGTAAAGGCATACAGGAAGCAGGTCCAGCGTCCGGTACAGGTATACAGTAAAGGTATGCAGGAAGCCTGTCCAGCGTCCGGTACAGGTATACAGTGAAGGCATACAGGAAGCCGGTCCAGCGTCCGGTACAGGTGTACAGTAAAGGTATACAGGAAGCCGGTCCAGCGTCCGGTACAGGTGAACGGTAAAGGCATACAGGAAGCCGGTCCAACGTCCGGTACAGGTATATGGTAAAGGTATACAGGAAGCCGGTCCAGCGTCCAGTACAGGTATACAGTAAAGGTATACAGGAAGCCGGTCCAGCGTCTGGTACAGGTATACGGTAAAGGTATACAGGAAGCCGGTCCAGCCTCCGGTACAGGTATACAGTAAAGGTATACAGGAAGCCGGTCCAGCCTCCGGTACAGATATACGGTAAAGGTATACAGGAAGCCAGTCCAGCATCCAGTACAGGTATACGGTAAAGGTATACAGGAAGCCAGTCCAGCGTCCGGTACAGGTATACAGTGAAGGTATACAGGAAGCCGGTCCAGCGTCCGGTACAGGTATACAGTAAAGGTATACAGGAAGCCGGTCCAGCATCTGGTACAGGTATACGGTAAAGGTATACAGGAAGCCGGTCCAGATATACGGTAAAGGTATACAGGAAGCCGGTCCAGCGTCCGGTACAGGTGTACAGTAAAGCTATACAGGAAGCCGGTCCAGCGTCTGGTACAGGTATACGGTAAAGGTATACAGGAAGCCAGTCCAGATATACGGTAAAGGTATACAGGAAGCCGGTCCAGCGTCCGGTACAGGTGTACAGTAAAGCTATACAGGAAGCCGGTCCAGCGTCTGGTACAGGTATACGGTAAAGGTATACAGGAAGCCGGTCCAGCGTCCGGTACAGGTATACAGTAAAGGTATACAGGAAGCCGGTCCAGCGTCCGGTACAGGTGTACAGTAAAGTTATACAGGAAGCTGGTCCAGCCTCCAGTACAGATATACGGTAAAGGTATACAGGAAGCCAGCCTAGGCTCCGGTACAGGTATACAGTGAAGGTATACAGGAAGCCGGTCCAGCGTCCGGTACAGGTATACAGTAAAGGTATACAGGAAGCCGGTCCAGCGTCTGGTACAGGTATACGGTAAAGGTATACAGGAAGCCGGTCCAGATATATACGGTAAAGGTATACAGGAAGCCGGTCCAGCGTCCGGTACAGGTATACAGTAAAGCTATACAGGAAGCCGGTCCAGCGTCTGGTACAGGTATACGGTAAAGGTATACAGGAAGCCGGTCCAGCGTCCGGTACAGGTGTACAGTAAAGTTATACAGGAAGCTGGTCCAGCCTCCGGTACAGGTATACAGTAAAGGTATACAGGAAGCCGGTCCAGCGTCCGGTACAGGTATACAGTAAAGGTATACAGGAAGCCGGTCCAGCGTCCGGTACAGGAATGCAGTAAAGGTATACAGGAAGCCGGTCCAGCGTCCGGTACAGGTATACAGTAAAGGTATACAGGAAGCCGGTCCAGCGTCTGGTACAGGTATACAGTGAAGGTATACAGGAAGCCGGTCCAGCGTCCGGTACAGGTATACGGTAAAGGTATACAGGAAGCCAGTCCAGCGTCCGGTATAGGTACACAGTAAAGGTATACAGGAAGCCGGTCCCGCCTCCGGTACACTATAAAAGCTCCCTGCGCCGCTCTGCATATTGGGCTGGGGAAGACACACTTCCCAAGGGCCGGAAAAAATTCAACCCTGCAGCTGCATAAAGTTCCAGGCAGTGACTCAAGAAGAAAGACTAATTGTAAGTGCTTAGGCAGCATTTGCATATATGCTATCCACCAGTATCTGCATATGAATTAGCCACTTGTGTGGTAAGGCATGCCTGTGCAGATACATAGTAGAAGGGCAAGACTTTTATGTATTCCCTGTGCTTCCACCACCCAGCAAGTGTCTCATAAATGACACCGCCTAAGGTAAATAGCTTTATTCTGCTCATAAACATGACCACACTTTGGCCTCTGCCTGTGATGCAGACTAATGATGCTGGTCATGGTGGCACAGGACAGAGTTTCCAGGCGTGTCCCTTCTTTGTGCCCGTCTCGCTTACACACCCGTCATTGTGAGCTTTCTGCACACGCATGCTTCTCGAAAGAATGCATTATGCATGTGCAGAATGCTCACAGCGACAGGTGCGCAAGGGAGACGGGCACGCAGAGGGCCCACACATGCACAGTTGCACACAACTTTGGTCAAAGTCACCAAGCTAACGGGGCAACTGGGGGAGAATGGAGCCCAGAGGATGCAGAGTGACCTCATGGACTACGAGGGGCTGGAGGAAGCCCCAGGTAAGTTCATTTGGGCATTTTAGGGTCCTGCTCAGGATTTAAAAAAAAGTAGATTTTTACTTACCTGGGCTTTTTCCAGCCTCCTTCAGTTCCTCCCTGCCCGCCAGTCTGCACTGCTTTATCTCTGTCACCCCATGTGCTGTCCTGGCCACACATGTCTCCCCAATCAGGCTTCCATAGCTGGGAAGGTTCTGCGTATGTGCTTTTTTGAGATGAGAAAGTGGGACACTTAAGCCGTGCCCCTTACACACCCCTGATCACGCATATCATAAAGATTTCATAAGGAAAATATGTTGTTCTATCATTCAAACCACACTGGTCCTTTCTATCCTGGTTCATTTTCCTTCATATTAACATTTTAAAATCAGTCATATATCAATTTAAAGGATGGGAATAAAGTTTAGAGTCAATCAAACACATTTTTAGTAGAGAAATATATATATATTATTTACATAGAAAGAGGGACATAGTCCTGAAAGTGGGACAAATGAGGAGGAAAGAGGGAAAGAGGGACAGGGCTCCCAAAGAGGGACTGTCCCTCAGAAAGAGGGACAGTTGGGAGCTATGAGAACACTTCCAGGTATAGGAACACTATGGAGAGGTGGGGGGTCACCGTGGTACAACCCAGAGGACCTGGTATAGGTGGTGCCCCAGAATAGGTTATCCAGGTATAGGTGGTGCCCAAGCATAGGTTAGCCAGGTATAGGTGGTGCCCTAGTATAGGTTATCTATCCAGGTATAGGTGGTGCCCCAGTTTAGGTTAGCCAGGTATAGGTGGTGCCCTAGTATAGGTTATCTATCCAGGTATAGGTGGTGCCCCAGTTTAGGTTAGCCAGGTATAGGTGGTGCCCCAGTATAGGTTATCCAGGTATAGGTGGTGCCCAAGCATAGGTTAGCCAGGTATAGGTGGTGCCCTAGTATAGGTTATCTATCCAGGTATAGGTGGTGCCCCAGTATAGGTTATCCAGGTATAGGTGGTGCCCCAGTATAGGTTATCCAGGTATAGGTGGTGCCCAAGCATAGGTTAGCCAGGTATAGGTGGTGCCCCAGTATAAGTTAGCCAGGTACAGGTGGTGCCCTAGTATAGGTTATCTATCCAGGTATAGGTGGTGCCCCAGTTTAGGTTAGCCAGGTATAGGTGGTGCCCCAGTATAGGTTATCCAGGTATAGGTGGTGCCCCAGTATAGGTTATCCAGGTATAGGTGGTGCCCCAGTATAGGTTATCCAGGTATAGGTGGTGCCCAAGCATAGGTTAGCCAGGTATAGGTGGTGCCCCAGTATAAGTTAGCCAGGTACAGGTGGTGCCCTAGTATAGGTTATCTATCCAGGTATAGGTGGTGCCCCAGTTTAGGTTAGCCAGGTATAGGTGGTGCCCCAGTATAGGTTATCCAGGTATAGGTGGTGCCCCAGTATAGGTTAGCCAGGTATAGGTGGTGCCCCAGTATAGGTTAGCCAAGTACAGGTGGTGCCCTAGTATAGGTTATCTATCCAGGTATAGGTGGTGCCCCAGTTTAGGTTAGCCAGGTATAGGTGGTGCCCCAGTATAGGTTATGAAGGTATAGGTGGTGCCCCAGTATAGGTTAACCACGTATAGGTGGTGCCCCAGTATAGGTTAGCCAGGTACAGGTGGTGCCCCAGTATAGGTTAGCCAGGTATAGGTGGTGCCCCGGTATAGGTTAGCCAAGTAATATGCTGTCAATGGAGACTTACATCCCCCCAATCCAGCGCCGACTCCTCTCACTGCTCTCTCCTCCTGTTGCCACCTTGCCGGCTTCGCACCACCATGGTTATTTCCGGCAGCACCGCCAGCAAGAAAGCGAGGCCCCCCCTGAAGTGAAGCCCAAAGCAGGGGCGTGCCTTGCTTGTACGCTGGTGTTGGCCCTGACCTGGAGGACAGCAAGGGACCTGATAGACTGCAGGGGGCTGGAGGAAGCTTCAGGTGAGTAAAAATCAACCTTTTTTTCTCTTACAAAACTGGATGTTTCTGACTGTGTTCTAAATGCAGCTGTAACATTTCAGAACAGTGTGCCCTTGTTTTGAATGGATCATTTACAGTGCATAAACACCCCTGTGGTTTTGGAAGAAGACGGACAATTTCGGATGAGTTTTTGTGTGGCCGGTCATTATATATAAGAAAGTGGTTGCTTCAGTTGTCTTGCCTGCTTTTAAATTAATAAGATGCGTCTGCCAACAGGCCACAGCTATCCGGTCTGTTGAACCACCAGCACCGCGACTTTCCGCTTAAGAGCATTGCCACCGCTGACACGCCAAAAAACATTCAAAGAATATGCATCTGGGAAAGTCTATATAAGTTTGCAGAGATTTGTCTTTACACCGAAAACATTTTTGAAAAATGTTTTCCAAATCTAAAAAACAGCATTTTCCTTTACAAAATCTCACTTCTGTTTGCAGCTGTGTTTCCAGAAGTGTAAGCTATGTTTCAGAAAGTGAAACGAAAGGCGTAACCATAAGGGCAGGTGTTTCCCGAAACAGATAAATGCATGCCTTGTTCAATATTCATGCACAGATTTTTTTTGGGGGAAATTTTTCCCCAACACCCCCCTTCCCCCCTCTTCAGCATGTCACCTCTCTTGATGTTTACCTACCCTCTACCCATCTATCCTTCAGTATGCAGTGTCATTTCTGACCAGGGCCAGCTCTGGACTTCGTACCTCCTGAAGCAATACATTGTGATGTGTGAGTGCAAAGCTGGAGAGGAGTAACACATCGAGCTGTGCATTGTAGGCACTGGCATACTCCTTACCCCCTCTTGTTTCCTCCAAGAGAGCATCTCCTCCCTGCTGACCTCAAGCCTGATTCGCAGGATGCCCAGGTATGTGCTGCACCAGTGCCGCATTGCTCACCTGCTCTTAGCAGATCACCAGCCATGCATGAAGTCCTGCTTTATCTCTGACAACAGATGCACCTCATGTGAACCAGCAGCATGTATCAGGTCACATGAGGCTCTGCTGTAGCCATAGATACAGGATGATGGATGGGGAGACCCTGCTAAAGACTTAAAATATAAAGTGGAGGGTTACACTGTGCTGGGTAAGGCTGCAAAATAAGTGCTTGGCTGAGAGAGTTACGTCACGTGCAGCAAAGGGGGGGGGGGGGGGGTGTTAGGCCATCTTAAAGAGGTGTAACTTGAGGGCTTTCTTAAATGTGTTGAGGGAAGAGGCCTGTCTGGGCGGAGCAGTGCTTTTCAGCGCTGCTAGCTTTGGGCGCAGCCAGCGCCGCCATAGACTGTAATGGGAATCAGTCTATAGCGGCGCTCAGTGAGGAAGGTCGGCTCCGTCAGAAGACGGAGCCGAAGTTGTTTAAAAAACACAATAATTCGGCCTCCAGCAATCGCTGGAAGCCGAATTATTTCATTCCCCCACTATCCATGTCGGCCTGGAGGGGGAATAGTAATTAAAACGCCCCGGACTTGTGCAGAAGCAGGACCAGCCATTTAACAGCTGGATCCTGCGCCCAAGTCTACCAGCGCCGTATTCAAATGTACGCTGTCTGGGAGGGAGGAGTGAGTTCTATAGGGTGGGACGGCTCTTGGGAAGTCCTGCAGGTGCACATGGGAGTGAGGTATATGAGAGAGGGGGGGGGGGGGGGGAGTCAGGCAGAGGTCATTGGTGGACCAGAGGGAGTAGACGGGTACATATCTGTGGATGAGCTCGGTGATGGAGGTTGGGCAGGTCCTTATGTAGCTTTGCACCCCACTATATCCACCCCCTTACTCACCTTTCTTATTTGCCTTTTTTTAATTACTTTCCTAATTAAACATTGGCCTAAGTGTATGCTAGGGTGGGACATATGACTATGGTAGGGATTAAAATGTAAACTTTACACACTGACTAAGCACCACCTCCATCATTCTTTGCCCACTCACTTGGCTTACAGTCAGAAGACTGCCCAGCCCTTCCCCAAAGCATGACCTTTGACATAAGTGTGCAGACTTGCTAGTTTAAATGAATAGCATTCAATTGCTAGGCTGCATTCAGTCTTTTCAAATCAGAGCAAAACCCAATGAAGCAAGCAGCCTTACATGAATCAATGTCATTGAAATAACTATCACTTAACTACCTTTTAGGTCGCATTCACAGTGCCACGTTGTGGAGCTGCGGTATAAAGTCTTGTAATGCAGCTTACCGCACTGCAATGATAATCCTATGGGCCGCTCACAGTGCGATGTTATAGTCGCGTTAAGAAATGTTGCGTTGTGTTAACTCACTGCTTGCAGGGCGTTACCTCTAAACTCAGACACGTTGCGACTTTAACATTACATTAAAACGCAACGTCCCACTGTGAATATGCCCTAAAAAGGAAATCCTCTTCTACGTAAGAGTCTGATTTACTGTTTCCACTACACGCAGATTGAATGCAGAATGGATGCAGAAAAACTGATTCCAATGAATGCCTAGGGGCCTGTTTCCACTAAACACAATTTTTCTGATGCAGATTTTCCCATAGACATTCATTGGAGTCAGTTCTTCTACATCCAATCTGCGTGTAGTGGAAACAGGCCCTAAGGCAACGTTCACACTGGGATGTTGCGGTGTGGTGCCTTGGACAATATAGTCACATTGCTAATGCAATTTCATTATATTGTATCGGTATAATCACATCCAGGGCCGGATTTACCATACGGCACTGTAGGCAGATGCCTACAGGCACCTGGTGATAGAAAGGTGGCTCACTCCCCTCCTTAGTGTCTCCCTCCCTTCTTCCCTATGCATTGCAGAGTCCTGATGAGAGTGTAAATGAGAGGCTACTCAACCAGCTCTTGGCATTCCAGTAATGAGATCTCCCTGCAGTCAGGGGCACCTCTAGCTACTTAATATTGAGGGTACTTCTGGCTATATCTAGTACTAAGGGGCCCCTGTAGCTATCTATGATGAGCAAGGGAAGTAAGGGCCCTTTTCCACTACCCTGCTTTGTGCGATCTGACTCCAATCACTAACGGATTGCAAAATGCAGGATACAGTAAAACTAATGGCAGCGGCCATTATTTCCATTACTGCAATCCGATTGTGTTGCAATTTCTTCCTAAGCCCAATTAATGTCCTACCATGTTTTGGATGTGATTGAGCCCCGAATACTGAGTATAGTAGCTCAATCGCTATTGCGTTTCATAGTGGAAAAGAGCCCTAAGGGAGAAGTGACAGCTGGGCCAGTCGGCACACTTGCGGTGCGGTTTAGTGGGGGTTTGAAGGTTCATGGAGGGTGAAGCCTAAGGTGTCAGAACATCTGCGCCTATAGGCTCCGGGGAGGTAAATCTGAACCTGGTCACATCAGCACGATAGCAGTGTGGCATGGTTAAACCATCTGCATAACGCACATGTTTATGCAGTGAAGCATACTTTATATGTACTGTATGTTTCACTGCACGTATATAACACACAGAGCAGCTTTTCCCCTACATTGCGTTGTGAGTGTGTTTTTACAGGATGTGCAATGTAATGCCCCACTGTGATCACAATCTAATCGTCTCCAGGTCTGAAGAGCATTGCAGAATGTAACAAACCGCCGTAGACTCTAAGCTGATATGGACAGAGCTCTCTTCTAGTCTGCCTGGCATTTCTTTATTCATCCACTGTCTCATCTATAAATGTATCACACACCATGCGTGTCGTACAACCGTGTTTATGTGTATTATTGCCCTTGACTCTCCTTGTCATTCGTTTGCAAAATATCTATTTGTCAAATCCGAAGTAGCGGATGGCACTATAGGAATCAATAATAATAGGAATAATAATGATAATAATAAGTAATCCAGCAAATGTATTCGGGCTTACTACGAATGCTTTATTACTATGTATCAGGTGGTCACAGAGCACAGTGACAGTTGCTGGAACATTTGTTAATTACTGAGGGGTTGCAGTTATATGTCTTTGCATGTACAGGACTTCTCACAAGCTTCTCCCCCCTTCTGAAAATACCTTCTAAAGCACATGTATTACTCTCCAACCATTGGAATCATTTAGAGCACAACTCAGCACATCAGGAAAACATGCAATTTAATGTAGGATATTCTTCTTCAGCCACAGACCGAGCTCTGCTTTTTTATATACTACAACATTTAGCTATACTGCATATTTACAGCCATACACCTTAGTTGCTTCACTCAACTCCAATACTATATATTTTAAGCCTGTGAAAACAGTTCCTATTCATGATAATTGCTGTAATGCTGTGAGTCACCGCCTGTATTAGTTACAGAGAAATGTATGATGTGTACTAAGATTATGCAACCATGTATATCTTACTTTCTACCACAACACGAAAAAGGAAAGATACCAAACAAAAAATAGGGTACATCTCAAAATTAATTTTTTGCTATTAAATGTAAAAATAATAATCATAATAATAATAATAATAATAATAATAAAAACAGTATGAGACTGGTATGATGCCATTTGAAGGCATATTTACACTTTACTGCAGCTGATTGATAACATTGCTGGCTGCATGACAAATTATCAGATTGACTTTTAATTAGGTAATTACTGAGCAAATAAAGGAGAGACATTTCTCAGCTTTCCCCTTGGATACTGTAGAAACTTTTCTGCATTGTTAACACAGCTCAGTACACCACAATCTGACCATTATGGACACGTTCTTATCAATTAGTAGCTAAACAAAGTAAAATGTTTGAGTATTAACTCTTCAAGTGGCCATACACTGGTCGATTTGCCATCAGATTCGACCAACAGATAGATCCCTCTCTAATCGAATCTGATCAGAGAGGGATCGTATGGCCACCTTTACTGCAAACAGATTGTGAATCGATTTCAGCCTGAAACCGATCAGTCTGTGGAGCTGCCGCTGCTGACATCCCCCCCTTGCATACATTACCTGTTCCGGCCGGCACGAGTCCCTGATCCCCGCTGTCTTCTTCTCCGCTCCGGGCTCCAGACCGTTCCTGCAGCTACTAAACTTCCTGTCCAGAGGAAGTTTAAACAGTAGAGTTCTCAGGTCAGTAGCCCTTTAACCCTCCTGGCGGTCTAATAAATTCCGCCAGGAGGCAGCGCAGCAGTTTTTTTTTTTTTTTTTTAAATCATGTAGCGAGCCCAGGGCTCGCTACATGATAGCTGCTACTCAGCGGCATCCCCCCGCTTCAATCGCCTTCGGCGATCTCCGATCAGGAAATCCCGTTCAAAGAACGGGATTTCCTGGAGGGCTTCCCCCGTCGCCATGGCGACGGGGCGGGATGACGTCACGGACGTCAGCGACGTCATTGGGAGTCCCGATCCACGAGTCTCGAGTCCCGGGGTTACCGCCAGGAAGGTTAAGGAAAATGCCTGAACTCACAGTAAAATGTATATATTTTTTCTCAATAATTCATGAGTGTCCTGGATTTATTAAAAAATTATAACTGCAACACAAGTTAGCAAAAACTCAAATGTCCTAACATTCCAAACAGCCCTACTACGGGTATATCCCGATATGACTCCGGCAACGGTTACAAACTTGAAAACCATCTAGTGACAGACAATATATAATGAATCCAGTGTAGTTTTGTTGATACACTTATGATCCCCACTGGTCTCCAGCCCAAGAGAACTTTAATACATCAGTCCCATAATCTTTAGCTAATGCTAAATGATCTCTGTTTAAATTCCGAGTGTTGGTTCTTCATGGTGGTCACTCAGGTAACAGCCCACATGTTGTCCTAACTCATGTCCTTCTCTGTTCTGTGTTGATGAAGAAGTGGCCATACACTCATCAATATTTATGTTTGATCAACCTTTAAGCCTTAGACGCACTAGAGTGCTTCCAGCAGCACTTTGGGGATCACCATCAATCGCCATACACAGCTATTTCAAAACAATTCTGAACATCTTGTATTACCCAGAAACCACCAGCTTACCCAAAATCCCTTGCAGAACTTAAACACTAACTTAATCGCTAACACTAAAATAAAATTGCTACCAAAAACAAAAACTAAAAAAAAATGCCAGAAATTGCTGCTGGAATAGTTTTACCAAATGCTAGCAAAAACACTGAGCAATTGTGACTGCAATCAGTAGCAGGTACCAGCAGGCCTACGATTCAATTCTGAAATCAAATCGAGGGTGGATCGAATACACTTTTGGATGTTCAACTGATGAAAAGGGATTGATA
This sequence comes from Hyperolius riggenbachi, assembly GCF_040937935.1. Lineage (NCBI taxonomy): Eukaryota > Metazoa > Chordata > Amphibia > Anura > Hyperoliidae > Hyperolius > Hyperolius riggenbachi. The sequence continues at coordinate 342,157,138 of NC_090651.1, read as the reverse complement.
TTGGGCTCATCATTTATTTCCAAGGACAAATTCTTTGAAAATGTGTTTTATTAGGTCCAGATTTTTTTTCCGGCTTTAATGGTCTTGTGAGGCCAAAAAAGAAATATACCTTTACTTACCTGGGGTTTCTTCCAGTCCCTAGAAACCACTTGGGTCCCTCGTCGCAGCTCCGGTCCTCTATAGGGTCCTTCTGGCAACCTCTAAGGATCGCCGACTCCCAATGCACGTGCCTACGTGAGAATGCACCCACATCACCGGGAGCGTACCGCGCCTGCGCAGAAGACACTGACTAATCGGGGGTCAGATGACCCTGGAGAGGACCAGAGCTGTCCCGAGGGGCCCAAATGACTTCTACGGGCTGGAAGAAGCCCCAGGTAAGTGAAACTACATTTCTTTTTTTGGCCTTGTGAGTCCTTTAATAACAATAATAATAAAAGTAATTCTAACAAAAGCATAAGAAAACGTAATGCCTCATTACCTGCAGTAAGCAGAGCTGCGCCGATAAGGATCAGGAGCATCCTAACGTTTATACGCCAAGCTTAGCCCAGGTGTGATGCCCAGATGTAAGTGTATGAAGAACAGTCCTCAGATGACTTCCACTGAGCCTCAGATGAAGTTTCCCATGTGTCAGCCTGATCTCAGCCTGCTTCCCCTGGTGTCTCCCACAGCAGGATTCCCGATTCCAGCTCCTGTGATTTCTCTCTGTGCAGAATTTGGTCCTTGTGGTCAGAAAGCAGCAGTGTGGCCCCAATGACTGCTGGCAACACAGACCTCAGGGTTAAAGCTTCCAGACGTAGATGTTGAGCAGTGCTGGTGTCTCATTCCAGTGACAGGTGGACCAGGATGCCTCAGTCCTAGATTAGACAGGCTTCAATACTCAGAAATGAGTCACGGGGACAAAGTCAGCCTCACGCCCCTCTGAGCCTGGTCCAAAACCCCGCAAGGCAATAATTTAGTATCCTGAAATGCCAGACGGGTGCCAGGTCACTGGCTCTGGACCAGCACGTGAAGTGACGATAGGAGGAAGGAAGGAGCCTGCAGTGGCTGCAGAGGGTTCTTTCACTGCGTAGGAGATAATAAGCGAGTTTCACTATTCTCAGCTTTAGGAAGCACACACCCCTGTCTGACAGGAGGTAGTCGTGTGAGCCAGGAGTGTGCACGTCTGGGCAGGCTGCTCCATTATGTGCTATTACTCTAACTTTTCACAGTAACTAACCACACGGGATTGCCCGGCTCAGGCTCGCTGGCCAAGCAGAAGTAAGCTGACCACAAAGACAAATGAGCTATTATGCTTCTGGCAGCCTCTAACTTTCTGTAGCGAGAGAGGAGAGGGGGCGAGAGAGTGAGAAAGAGGATAGGGAGAGATAGATAGATAGGCAGACAGATAGATAGATAGATAGATAGATAGATAGATAGATAGATAGATAATCTACAAAAGTGAGTACACCTTTCACATTTTTGTCAATATTTTATTCTATCTTTTCATGAAAACACACTGAAGATATGACATTTTAATACAATATAAAGTAGTCAGTGTACAGCTTGTATAACAGTGTACATTTGCTGTCCCATCAAAATAACTCAACACACAGCCAATAATGTCTAAACCAGTGGCAACAAAAGTGAGTACACCCTTAGTTGAAGAATGTGAAAATTCTGCCCATCTGGACATTTCTCTCCCCAGGTTCATGTTTCTCATTAGTGTTAACTTGCAAGGCCTAAAATTAGATAGATAGTATTATTTATACACAATTAAGAAGTATTGCTAACAAACTATATGTTACACAAAACTGGGGGCTAGGGCAGTCACTGAAGTCATTAAAGAGACTCTGTAACATTAAAAAACGTCCCCTGGGGGTTACCTCGGGTGGGGGAAGCCTCGGGATCCTAATGAGGCTTCCCATGCCATCCTCTGTCCCACGGGGACAGCCCTCCAAACAGCCGGCGACAGACCCGACTGTAAATTCAATATTTACCTTTGCTGGCTCCAGCGGGGGCGCTGTGGCTGCTGTCGGCTCCGAAGTAGACGGAAATACCCGATCTCAGTCGGGTCCGCTCTACTGCGCAGGCGCCGGAGACTTGCGCCTGCGCAGTAGAGCGGACTCGACGGCGATCGGGTATTTCCGCCTACTTCGGAGCCGACAGCCATCAGAGCGCCTGCGCAGGAGCCGGGAAGGTAAATATTACGTCACGGCTGTACGGAGGGCTACAGCGAGACCCCCGAGGGACGCAGGATGGCGTGGGAAGCCTCATTAAGATCCTGAACCTTCCCCCACCCGAGGTGAGTACCCCCCAGGGGACGTTTTCACGTTACAGTTCCTCTTTAAGGGGGTACATGCAATAACAATGTTGATAAACACTGAGAAAGGTAGGCAGATAGGAGAAAGGATAAATATTAGCTGATATGAAAGAGGGGAGCAATTAGGTAATTTAATGCAATAAATAATAAAAATAATAATATATTCTAATTCTCACTAGCTCAGAGAGACAAGGCATTGAAAAGAACCCGAGCCTAAGCTTGGGTCCAAAAACATACACTTACCTAAGGAGAGGGAAGACTCTGGATCCTAGTGAGGCTGATCAGGGCCGGTTTCCTCTTCATTAATTATTGGCTAGAGATTTTGACCGAGGGAGCAGCCACCCTATATCTATTGCATTGCAGAATAGATAGATGGATGGATGGATGGATGGATGGATGGATGGATGGATAGATAGATAGAGGTGTCCTATATCATCACTTGATGATAATGCTGATTTGATACATTGTATTACCTTTTATGAGTCAATACAGTTGATTTAAAAAAAAAAAGAAAAGAAAGATAAAGATAGATAGATACACATAAGGTGGTCATTAATGACACAATTTGCTGAACGATGATTTATGAAGGATTTACGAAGGATACTTATGGAATAAAATCTCCAAACCAATCCAATCAGAATAATGAAAACAATCCAATTTTCGAATCAATCCTGTCAATCTGATTACATTGGTTAGGGGATTTTTGTCCAATAGTAGTCCCAAATGATAATTTCTGATTGTTCATATGAAGATTCATTTTGTAAACTATCTTTCGGCAAATTGTATCATTAGTGGCCACCTATGATAGATAGACAGAACACTAGAGAAGGTACTTTTGCAAGCAATTTCATGGGCGTTTTTTTAACTGCTTAATTAAATAATTAACGGTTTTACAAATGTTTAGGTCCTTTTCCCTTTATAAATAAGGCCTAGGACACTTAGAAATCGCAAAACGCCAAAAAAAGCACTTACAAAAATGCTTCCCAAAAACGCCCAATACACAGAAATCGCTGGGAATCGCAAAGAAATAAAAATACAATGGAACAAAAACCGCCCAACGGGAACGATAACATGATCGGAGCGCAATGTGAACAAGGCCTTAGATCAATTTACCTGGGGGCCGCAGGAGGCAAAGTCAGTATGAGGCTGGGCCGCATAAGGGATTTCACGTGTCCCCGCCGCAAAACGAGGGCTGCAGAGCCCCCAAATCGCCCGGGGGGCAATCCGCCGGCATCTCCTGACGTCAATCGCGGCGAATCGCCGCCTCTGCCGGCCCCTCTCACTCTTCTTTCACAGAGAGGGGCGGGGAGAGGCGGCGATCCGTGCAGCGATTGACGTCAGGAGGGGCAGAGCTACAGCTGGAAGCGCAGTCGTGGATGTTTGCCCGGGGGATTTGGGGGCTCTGCAGCCCTCGTTTAGCGGCGGGGATGCGGCGGATTACTTGGGAGCACTGAAGCGAACTTTAAGGTAAAATAGGCAAAAATAGTTCGCTTCCGTGTCTCTCTTGCTTTTGCCGGAGGGGGCCACAAAATATTGTATCGAGGGCCGCAAATGACCCGCGGGCCGCGAGTTTGAGACACCTGCCTTAGATAGACAGTCACAGACACAGACAGATAAACAGAGGGCATTGCTGGCATGTGTGTAGAAAATGCCACTTCCTTCATTTTCTTTCGCAATTTTATTTTCGTTTCCCCTTGGGGAAATTCTTCTGCTTGTGAGAACAGACTATATGTTCTCCTGGTGTTATTATGGTGTGTTATCATATAGTTATATTTACACACAGCAATACGAGTCAATATGTGTCCTGACAGCTCAAGCATAAAATGTTATGTGTTTGCCCCTACAGCGCGGTTTATGTTATTTTTATGTATTTTTTTATACTTGTGCATGGAGCTGGACATCTTTTGGGCATATATAAATCACATATTATTATGGAGAGATTCCATACATCAGTAGTAAACTGCTCAGACATGTTTACAGTACATTTATATATGCTCTCTCCATTCTTTGCCATTATCCTGCAGTTGTTTTATTTTTTTTTTTCTCTATCTTGTTAGAAGATGATGACCAAGATTGAAATAAAACAAAAACAAAAACATAACTAATTAAAAACAAATCAGGGCCACCACTCTGTTTGCTAAGCATGAGCAAAATTGATTTATTACATTTTTTGCAAAAAAATATATTTCCGAAAATAAAAAAAAAGTTTGAAACTAAAATCTGGAAACTGATTGGCATTTCAAACTATTAGTATCGATCCTAACGCTTTAAAGGGCACCTGAAGTGAGAGGGATATACAGGTCCTTCTAAAAAAAATAGCATATTAGCAAATGTCTTTCTGTGTCTTACCCTTTTGCTTGAGGGTGTCAATGATGGCCTTCTGGACAGCAGTCAGGTCGGCAGTCTTACCAATAATTGTGGTTTTGAGTAATGAACCAGGCTGGGAGTTTTTAAGAGCCGCAGGAAGCTTTTGCAGGTGTTTAGAGTTAATTAGTTGATTCCGATGATTAGGTTAATAGCTCGTTTAGAGAACCTTTTCATGATATGCTAATTTTTTGAGATAGGAATTTTGGGGTTTTCATGAGCTGTATGCCAAAATCATCAATATGAAAACAATAAAAGGCTTGAACTACTTCAGTTGTGTGTAATGAATCTAAAATATATGAAAGTCTAATGTTTATCAGTACATTACAGAAAATAATGAACTTTATCACAATATGTTATTGAGAAGGACCTGTACACGGGAACATGAGTGCTTTCAAAGGGTTCTGAGGAATCCCCTTTTGAATGGGGGACTGTTAAAGGGCAACTGAAGTAAGAGTGATATGGAGGCTGCCATATTTATTTCCTTCTAAGCGATACCAGTTGCCTGGCAGCCCTACTTCTCCTCTGCCTCTAATACTTTTAGCCATAGACTCTGAACAAGCATGCCGAAGATCAGATGTTTCTGACATTATTGTCAGATCTGACAGGATTAGTTGCATGCTTGTTTAGGACCGCCTAACACCAATCGGCATAAAGTCACTGGGGCGGAGTTTGCAGGGGATTGCGTGCGCCGATGCGCGTGCATCTTCGCTTCAATGGTGGAGCTCCGCTTCACCATCAGCCTCCCAGCGGCAATCGCAGCTAGGAGACGTTAGACGGCAAAACCGCCACCTATTTACTTAGTACAGAGCTGCAATGTACAGCAGCGCAGTACTGGGGAAAGCTGTGTGACACGGCTGTCCCCCTGGGATAGTGATTGGCTGGCGGGCCTGAAGTGGGGGAAAAAAAACACTGTACAGTTTATTTAAAGAATAAATATTTATTAGCAAATAAAACAAAAAACGAAATAAACACTGGGGGGGATCAGACCCCACCAACAGAAAGCTCTGTTGATGGGGAGAAAAGGGGAAGGGGATCACTTGTGTGCTGAGTTGTGCGGTCCTGCAGTGAGGCCTTAAAGCAGTAGGATCAGCCATACTATGCCAGGAAAAAAAACCACATATATAAGTAGATAAATACTTGATCTACTCAGGACCGGATTTGTACTTTTTACCGCCCAAGGCCAGTCACCAGCCGTCCCCCTTCAGTATAGGTAGCAAGATGACCCCTTTACTGCAGTATAGGTAGTCAGATGACCCAATCCCCCCTTTCCTTCCAGTATAGATAGCCACATGACTCCCTTAATCCCTCTTTTTCCCACCCACCTCCTTTTAGTATAGGTAGCCAGCTCACCTTCACACCGCAGCAGTTATCAGTGTCAATCATTTCTCCGCTCATCTCCAGTGCAGAAGCTTCCTCTTCCTTTCTTTCTCCAATGTTGCCCAAGTCCATAGCTGCCGGCCACAATGAAAACGTGCACAAAGAGCAAGGTGGCTGCTCAGGCCCTCACCTGATCTCCCTGCATTGCAGCAATTGCAAGCTTGCAAATGCTTCACCAGTTTAGCCTGCTGCTTTGGTGCCCTTGCTCCTGTGGTGCCCTAGGCCATGGCCTAGGAGGCCTTGGCCTAAATCCGGCCCTGGATCTACTTACATAACACATGTATTATACTGTCCACATTTTGATTTCAGTGAATGTTATATAGTAAATGACGATAATTCTGTTAGTGGTGGGGGCCATGTCTTTTGCCCACAGTTAAGGCTAACTCGTGATGTCATTTCTGCCCTTTACTTTTTTTCTTGTCTCCTCCAATCGCTGAGTCGCCTCAGCCTTGCTTGTAAACACAAGTGAGTAGGGGATTAGGTTTCAGATTAGCAACTGGCAGGGAAATAAAGGAAAGAGGAGGAATACATTGTAGATAAAAAGAACCCCCAGCATGCAATTCTTTGGCACCGACTACTAAAGGGCCAGTGCTCCTAACGTATGTGATAACTCCAAATCATAACAGCAGAAAAAGTTTTGAAAGTTTTGAATGCAGGATTAGCATCTTTATCACTTAATACACGCAAACCTGTTGCTGTTGAAATTTGATTTTTATGGTGACGATAACGCTTTAAAGCTGCAGTGGCCCATTTAGTGAAAAATGGCCTGGTCTTTAGGGGGATTTAACACTGCGGTCCTCAAGTGGTTAAAAGAAAAAAAATATGGCAGCCTCCATGTACTTCTCACTTCAGGTTTCCTTTAACTTCCATCAAAGCCTACTTACTGGAAATCTTTAGGACATACATGTTCGGCATCACTGTTTTTGGATGCAGCATCTGGGAGCTCTGTGCCTGGACAGTGTTATTGGGCCAGTTAAATCATGCCAGAGGTGGAATCCAAGCGAAAGCACTGAGCTTAGAGATGGCAAATAAGGGAGAGAACACAGTATGAATGTGACGCTCCTAATCAAACACTGCCGGCCCTCTTCCTTGGGTACCATAGGGCCAGAATTACCATAAGGCAGTGTAGGCATGCGCCTACCGGTGCCTGTTGATGGAATGGACTCCTCTCCCCAAGTGCCTCCCTCCCTCCTTCCCTATGCAGAGTCCTGAGCGGAGTGTAAATGAGAGGTTACTCACCCGGCTCACAGCATTCCACTGACCAGATCTCGCTTCAGTTGGTGGACCCTAAAGCTATTTAATACTTTGGGGCACCTCTATCTACCTACGATGGGCAAGTGATGTAAGGGAGAAGTGACAGCTGAACAGCCAGCACACTTACGGTGCAGTTTGGTGGGGGTTTGTAGGTTCATTGAGGCAGTGGTGTTCCTACCATTGGGCACAGGGGGGCGTGGCGCACCGGGTGCTTGACAGCCAAGGGGTCCCTGTCACTACCTAACCTGGGGGGCACCTGTCACTACCCAAAATGGGGGTCCCTGACACTACCTAACCTGGGGTGCTCCTGTCACTACATACACAGGGGGGTCCCTGTCACTACATACACAGGGGGTCCATTTCACTACCTGAACTGGGGGGCATCTGTCACTACATACACTGGGGGTCACCAGTCTCTAACTGAACTGGGGGGCTCCCGTAACTACCTAAACTGGGGAGCTCCTGTCACTACCTAAACTGAGGGGCTCCTGGCACTACCTAAACTGGGGGGCTCCTGGCGCTACCTAAACTAGGGGGCACCTCTCACTACCTAAACTATCTAGGCCAGCCAGCCCAACATCACCACTAGCCAACCAGCTCAGAATCACTGGCAAAAGGCCACAGCATCACCACCAGTCAGGCCAGCATTTACTTCAACCAGCCAAGCACAGCCCAGCATCACCGCCAGCCCAGCCTAGCCACAGCATCACCGCCAACCGAGCCACAGCATCACCGCCAGCCAACCCGGCCACAGCATCACCGCCAGCCAACCTGTCCACAGCATCACCGCCAGCCAGGCCACAGCATCACTGCCAGGCCTTTCAGCCCACACATCATCCCCAATCCAGCCAAAAACAGTATTGCCAGCCCGGCACAGCAGCCAGTAGAGGAGAATTCAGAAACCAGGTAAGAGGCGTCTACCATATTTATGTGAAATGCTGTCTATTTATGTGCCTCATGACTGCTAAATTTGTCTTGTTGGGGGCCTCATGGTTACTGGATTTGTCTTGTTGGTGGCCTCATGATTGCTGAATCTGTCTTGTTGGGGGCCTCATGATTGCTGAATTTGTCTTGTTGGGGGCCTCATGATTGCTAACTGCGAGACTATGGAAAAAGCTGAATCATCATCATATGAGACAATAGCATTAAAGTGAATGTTTATTTGACCGAACTGGTCGAATGCTGCCACGGGGGATCCTGCGCGGGATCGGGCATTAGGACCGAGCTTCCCTCTCCTTAGGTGAGTATCTGACTTTTTTATTTTTAAAGTGGTACCCACTGGCTTTAAACCTACTTTTTTTTTAGCTTTTTAAAACAGAAAATTAAAACTGGGGGGGGGTTCTAAAAATACATTTTTTCAGGAGTAGGATGGATGAGTTGTTTATTTTCACAGTTTATTTTCAACTTGGATTTTCCATAATGTTCATGTATGAGTTAAAATGTTTGTATTTAGATTAAATTGCTGTTGCCACTTTGCGATAGATAAGTGACTTTTGGGTTGCAATTTGGGCACTCGGCCTCCAAAGGTTCGCCACTACTGTCCTAATCTAATGTCCCACCATCGCTAGGTTCATGTAAATTTACCTCCATCTGTGACCACACCCACATTTTGGTCCATGACCACACCCATTTTTCGGCGAGGCCGCACAACGTAGCCCCATTTTTCGGTGCACGTCGTCTTCCTAATTGCAGGGGGGGGGGGGGGGTGTATGTGGATAATCAGCACTGGGTGCCAAATACCCTAGGTACGCCACTGCATTGAGGGTAAAGTCTAGGGTGCCAGGACATCTGTGCCTGTAGGCCCTTGTGATGTAAATCCTAATACGTCCATACTAGGTCTGTCAACCTCCGTGTGAGATCGCTGCACCCTCAAAACTGTATGAAACTACCCAAGAGCAGATATTACGGCAAACGCTAAATCAAGCAGGCCAACTAGTACAGAAAAAAAGGGGGAAACACTATCAACTGGAGGAATTACCACTATTGCTACACAAAACCGGTATACCCGGAATACAGGAGAACTTCACAGCAGCTGTAAATGAGTAATCCCTGAATACATGATGCCGTTTTAGAGCAAGCAATGAGTTTAAACGGAATTAAAAAAGAAAAAACTGTATTATGAGGCTGCAGAGTCCCTTTTCACAGCCAATGCAGTACTGGAATAACTGGTTTATCTGGAACAATATACAGTCACCAGGCAAAGACTCACCTGCCACAATTTTTTTTCTGCTGGACACATGAGAACTAATTCAGAAAGGGGTTATTCTGCTAAACTGAGCTTTTTTGATCTTGTTTATCAAGACACACCTTTGGAATCTGCAAACAGCCTGTGAATGCTCAAATCGCCCCTCCAGGCACCCGTGTGTTCCTACATCTGTGTAGCATTCTGGCCAGAGCTTGCTTTTATCCATGGTTAGCTGCTCTTGAAGTGGACCTGAACTCTTGCACAGGACAGAAGGAAAACAGAGAAATCCACCCTGTATGTATTTACCGAGTGTCACGGACGGTTGCGTCCTGTAACCGCCCGTGAAGGAAAGCGATCGCACTCGATTCTCTGCATCGATTGCGCTTCAAATCGATACAATCTGGGTTGAGTGTGTAGGGGCAGCTGCAGTCTCTTCTCAACAGAGAGAGAGCACCAGCATGCTGGATGGCTCTTTTGATATGCTAATGAGCCTGAGCCTAATCTGCACTGGAGAGTCCCTGGCTTCAAGCTGTGCTGATGGCCCATCCATCAGGTATAAGGTGACAAGCAGCTGGCAGGAAGACTGGCCCTGTGACTGCTGATCAAGCCAGAGGTGTAAACTCAAAGTTGTCTAAGCAGATTTCACATTCAGATGTTAATTGAAGGAGCCAACAGGGCCTTTCATAGACAAGAAGCAGACACAGCTGGACTCCAGTCAGGCTGACTCCGGCCTTAGCAGGAAGAAATGAATGTACAATATAATCTTTTGCCCATTTACAGAATACAATAAATAGGGTGGTTATGAGAGCGGTATCATTGGATCCGTAGGGTCATGCTGGATCTCTTGATACCAGTCGAGAGGGGCCCGGGGCCCCTACAACCCAGGTATGAATCTACTCAGGACCCTGATCTGATGCACTAGCCATGTCGGATATCATATTAATCTGTATTTTCCTCCAAGTATGAAGCTGTTACCCCCCTAAATGTAACGTGTATGGTTCAGGAGTTACAGCAATTCATAAGTTTAGCTCTAAAATCTCTGAGAGGGAATGAACTGTCATTTGCTGGTAGTTCAGAGGGGGCCGGCATTGCCACACCCCCAAACCAGCTTCATCAAAAGCACAGAGCCAGCAGCCGGGCTGTGTCCTCCACACTGAACCATCTTGCACTCATCAGATGCCAGCTTGAGGATATGCTGGTATCCACCGGGTCTGAACTCTGAACTCTGGACTTTGAAACCAAGGACTTTATGATTCTTCCCACAATAAGGACATCTTTCCAGGAACTAAGTATTTTTCTCCCTTCTTTTATTTTTCATACTGGCTATTACTGTTTTAATAATTGTTGATTTTTCATAATTGTCTGTATATATTAATTATTTATATTGCGTGAATAAACGACTTTCCCCAAGTCATTCACTGTTTCGCTACCCTGCTTATCAGCACACACAGAAATGATCCCGGGTCTCTGAAGATACGCTACTGTTTGTTTGTTGTTGGCTAGACAGAATATCGTGTGTTTAACCGTTTTATTCGCAGGATTAGTCAGTCAGTTAGTGGGCCCCACGGTCCCATAGTAACCGCGGTGGTGGCAGTTTACTCTGAACCAGTAGGTGACGTTGTAATTACCCGTGTCTCACAGGCTCCCTTCTGAGTTGTCTGCGGCTAATTCTTAACGGTTCCTGCGCATTGACTGCGACCAGAGTTCGCACGATCTGTGCGCTGGCACCGTTTAGAAGGCTAAGTGCGGTCAGCCACTGAGGGCCCTTGTGACAGTGTTAGGCAGCGGTTGGGATCTGTGTTGTGCTGAAAGTATCTGCGATAGCGCTAGCGCTATCGAGAAACGAACTAATTCGTTGGTGTAGCTGGAAGGCAATATATTTTTTATATATACAGAGAGACTGTGTAGCCAGTACCCCTTCCCCAAAGTTTTATTTTATTTGGCATGGAAATGTCCGGGAACTACCAGAACATGTGCCTAGCAGACCTGGAAAATCTTTGCGAAGAGAGGGGCATTGGCATCCTCCGCAAGACAAAACGGGACCTGATAGCAGACTTGTCCAGCTTGTCCAGTTGCCCAGCAACTGCGGGAGCCGGGAGTGTCCGCTGAGGTGGATACCAGCCCATCTGACAATCAAGGGGAACCAGAGGCTGAAGATCTTAGGCGTACAGAGGTTGAGCATCCTGCGGGCCCTGTTGCAACAGTTACGCCAGAGACTGTCAGTGTGGTCCCCAATCTTAGAGGTTCTGAAAGTACTCGCCCGGAACCGGCCAGTACTGGACTGTCCGTTTGTACTGATCCGCTAATGCAGCAGGCATTACAAAAGCTGATGGACACTGACCTGGACAAGTACATGCAGTACATGGAAGCACGAGAGGAACGGGAGCGCCAATCTGCAGAACGCCACGCAGAGAGGGATGCCGATGAGCGAGAACGGGAGCGCCAACGACAGCATGAGCTAAACATGGCAAAAGTGCAACAGGCCAGCCGGAGTTCACCGCCCAGCCTCCCTGCTGAAGGAGCTGCAGCACCCGTAAGTGCAAAATTTAAATTTGCTAATATTGAAAAAGACACTGACATTGACTTGTTTTTGCGGTCTTTTGAAAAAGCATGCCGTCAGTATCGTCTGTCCCAAGACCAGTGGGCCAGACATCTGACACCGTTGCTGCGCTACAAAGCGCTTGATGCCTTCGCAGAATTGCCTGCGGAGAAGGATAATGATTATGCTGCTATAAAAGACGCTATCATTACTAAGTACCAGCTGACGCCAGAAGCCTATCGGAAAAAGTTCAGGGCCTGGCAGAAAAAGTCTTCTGATTCGTACCGAGATGTGGTCAGCAGCTTGCTCACCACACTCCGCCAGTGGACACTAGGCCTCACCAAAGGGTCTTATGGCGTCCTGGAGGACTTGATAGTCCTGGAACAATTTCTGAACATTTGCCCTGCTGATGTACGACAATTTGTGCTAGAACGCAAGCCGGCTTCAGCAACTGTCGCTGCAGACCTTGCTGAGACTTTTGCAACTACCCGGGTGGCTGATACCCGCAGAACTGTCCCATCCAGCTGGAGAGGAGGTCAGCCCAATACCTCGGCAGACTCTCCTGCCCCTGTGAGCCGTCCGCCACAGAGGCCACCCAGCGCAGCTGCTGCACCCAGGCCTGCAGCGCCTGGAGAGGTCACCTGTCACTACTGCCGCCAGCCCGGACACATGAAATTCGACTGTCCGGAGCGGAGACAGACACCACCAGCACCTGGATCATCTGCATCACCTGCACCTCACCCACAGCAGAGGCAGCCCGCCAGCGAACCACAGCCTGGATCATCCGATTTTGTCCTGTTTGCCCGCGGAAAGGAAATCCGCGACCGAACCGACCAGCAGCAACTTGTTAGAGTGAACGGCAAAGTTGTCACCGGATTCCGAGACACCGGAGCTGACATCACGTTAGTTCACTCACACCTTGTGCCAAAGGAGAGCATCAGCTCCAGCCGATCCCTTGCCCTTACTGGAGTAGAGGGCACCCTTTTTCACATAGCCCACGCGACAGTGAAGCTGGATTGGGGATTAGGGATCCAAGAAAGGGTTGTTGGGGTTATGAAGGATCTCCCAGTCCCTGTGTTGCTAGGGACTGATTTGGGCAAGCTTGTGTCCTACTATGAACCTGCCACGACCGCCTTGTCGCTCACGGAAGGAGACGGACTCTCCACCCACCACCAGGTACTTTATACACTTGGGGGAGCACCAGGGGGAGGTGGGTTGAATGTGCCCAGTTCAAGGGTACCAGGTTCAATAGTGCCTGCTTCAAAGGCACCTGAGTTTGATGTACAGACTGTCTGTTGTGATGATGCTGTAACTGTACCTGAGTTTACTGTACAACCTGTCTGTAATGAAAAAATGTCTATACCTGTCAATGCCATTACTGCATGCAATGATGATTTGAGTAATGTCCGTCTGTGCCATTCTGACAGTGTACCTGTGCTAGCAGTACCGCGCAGCTGCACTGCTCAGAACCCGAGCTCAGAACAGGTGGAGGGGGTTCCGGCCTCCTCCCCCTCCTCTGACCGCAGGGATGAGACCTTTCAGCCGCTGGCCTCGTGTGACATGAGCCAGTTGGCTGAAACTGACAGCGCCATATTCGCAGCCGCACTACAAAGTGACCCAAGTCTGGAGGTGCTCAGGCAGCAAGCCGCTGAGCCCCTCGCAGACGGGGCCGCTTTCAAGGTGTACTGGAAAGGTGGGAGACTGTACAGTGAGTCTGTACAGCCCCCTACAGGTAGATCCCACGCGAATACCAAATGGCTTGTGGTCCCGAGTGCGTTCAGGGGACATGTGCTGAAATCCGCACATGGTAATCCTCTGACAGGGCACTCAGGGGTCCGCAAGACACTTGCCGGTATTCGGAAACAGTTTTATTGGCCCCGGATGAACAGGGATGTAGCAAACTACTGCAGGGCATGTGCCGTCTGTCAGGAGCGAGGAAGGTCCAGGGATTCCCGCGGGGTTCCCTTAGGTCCACAGCCACTTAGCCGGAGAACCCTGCATGGGCTGGCTGTTGACCTAACCAACCCACTGCCCGTTGTCAGCAGTCCCGGCAGACACCACGTCCGACTGCAGTGGCGCAAACGCCCTGTCCAGAACGGTCCATGTCGGGTCCACCCTGGGGGTAGCAGACCGCGACCGGTCCAGGGGAACCAAGCCACAGGCTCCACTAGGTTTTTCCACCGCACCGGCAATCCGAGACCCGTCGGCCAGGTTGGCCGACACGCAGCGGGCAGCCGACACCAGAACGCCAACAGGGAACTAGATCAGATCTCGCAGGTTAGCGGCAACGACACACATCTTGCTGATGCATGTCTATCTGCCTTCTCCCCAGGGAGGGCTGTCACGGACGGTTGCGTCCTGTAACCGCCCGTGAAGGAAAGCGATCGCACTCGATTCTCTGCATCGATTGCGCTTCAAATCGATACAATCTGGGTTGAGTGTGTAGGGGCAGCTGCAGTCTCTTCTCAACAGAGAGAGAGCACCAGCATGCTGGATGGCTCTTTTGATATGCTAGTGAGCCTGAGCCTAATCTGCACTGGAGAGTCCCTGGCTTCAAGCTGTGCTGATGGCCCATCCATCAGGTATAAGGTGACAAGCAGCTGGCAGGAAGACTGGCCCTGTGACTGCTGCTCAAGCCAGAGGTGTAAACTCAAAGTTGTCTAAGCAGATTTCACATTCAGATGTTAATTGAAGGAGCCAACAGGGCCTTTCATAGACAAGAAGCAGACACAGCTGGACTCCAGTCAGGCTGACTCCGGCCTTAGCAGGAAGAAATGAATGTACAATATAATCTTTTGCCCATTTACAGAATACAATAAATAGGGTGGTTATGAGAGCGGTATCATTGGATCCGTAGGGTCATGCTGGATCTCTTGATACCAGTCGAGAGGGGCCCGGGGCCCCTACAACCCAGGTATGAATCTACTCAGGACCCTGATCTGATGCACTAGCCATGTCGGATATCATATTAATCTGTATTTTCCTCCAAGTATGAAGCTGTTACCCCCCTAAATGTAACGTGTATGGTTCAGGAGTTACAGCAATTCATAAGTTTAGCTCTAAAATCTCTGAGAGGGAATGAACTGTCATTTGCTGGTAGTTCAGAGGGGGCCGGCATTGCCACACCCCCAAACCAGCTTCATCAAAAGCACAGAGCCAGCAGCCGGGCTGTGTCCTCCACACTGAACCATCTTGCACTCATCAGATGCCAGCTTGAGGATATGCTGGTATCCACCGGGTCTGAACTCTGAACTCTGGACTTTGAAACCAAGGACTTTATGATTCTTCCCACAATAAGGACATCTTTCCAGGAACTAAGTATTTTTCTCCCTTCTTTTATTTTTCATACTGGCTATTACTGTTTTAATAATTGTTGATTTTTCATAATTGTCTGTATATATTAATTATTTATATTGCGTGAATAAACGACTTTCCCCAAGTCATTCACTGTTTCGCTACCCTGCTTATCAGCACACACAGAAATGATCCCGGGTCTCTGAAGATACGCTACTGTTTGTTTGTTGTTGGCTAGACAGAATATCGTGTGTTTAACCGTTTTATTCGCAGGATTAGTCAGTCAGTTAGTGGGCCCCACGGTCCCATAGTAACCGCGGTGGTGGCAGTTTACTCTGAACCAGTAGGTGACGTTGTAATTACCCGTGTCTCACAGGCTCCCTTCTGAGTTGTCTGCGGCTAATTCTTAACGGTTCCTGCGCATTGACTGCGACCAGAGTTCGCACGATCTGTGCGCTGGCACCGTTTAGAAGGCTAAGTGCGGTCAGCCACTGAGGGCCCTTGTGACACCGAGTTAGCCAGTCTAATTCCTCCTCATCTGTGACTGATCACAACTGTAACTTGATCTCTCAGCTGTGCCAGCTGCTTGCCTTAGCGGAGCAGCTAATTTGTAAGAACTGAATGTTAACCCTATGTCTACTTCCATAAAAGCAGGAAGTAGATACACTGCAGATTTATTGCAGGATTTGTATCAGCTGTAACAAGGAAATGTTTTTTCTTTAAAGGTCACTTTGCTGTTGCTTATCTTTCAAAAGAACGGAAAAGGAAGGAAAAGACAGAGATATCCAGCCTGTGTTGTGTGTTTATAGAGAACAGCCTGTCTAATTCTCCCTTATCTGCAATTAATAAACCTATGTAATTTGAGTTGCCAGCTGACTCTGCCAGCTGAGAGCATTCTGAGCTAATACGTAAACACAGGACCCATACCTCCCAACTTTTTGAGAAGAGAAAGAGGGACACTTAAGCCATGCCCCTGCCACACCCTTTATCACGCCCCCGTGACACCCCTAGTCACACACACCATAAAGATTTCATAATACAAATATGCTGTTTTATAATTCAAACCACACTGGTCCTTTCTATCCTCGGTTATTTTCCTTCATAGTAACAGGATGGAATAAAGTTTAGAGCCAATCAAAAACATTTTTTTTTTTGTAGAAAACTACATATATTCACATAGATCTGTACATCAGAAAGAGGGACAATTGAGGAGGAAAGAGGGACAGAGGGACAGGGTTCCCAAAGAAGGACTGTCCCTCCAAAAGAGAGACAGTAGCGAGCTATGGGTTTACCCATACCTACCAAATTTTTGAGATGAGAAAGAGGGACACCTAAGCCATGCCCCTGCCACACCCCTGATCACACCCCCATCACACCCCTAGTCACGCATACCATAAAGATTTCATCAGAAAAATTTGTTGTTTTATAATTCAAACCACACTGTTCCTTTCTATCCTGGTTCATTTTCCCTACATATTAACATTTTAAAATGAGTAATATATCAATTTAAAGGATGGGAATAAAGTTTAGAGTCAATCAAACTCATTTTTTTAGTAGATAAGAACATATATTTACACAGAAAGAGGGACAAAGTCCTGAAAGAGGGACAATTGAGGAGGAAAGATGGACAGAGGGACAGGGCTCCCAAAGAGGGACTGTCCCTCTGAAAGAGAGACAGTTGCGAGCTATGGGTTTACCCTTTCCGTACTCCCAGCAAACCAGGAAGTAAATATACTTCACTGCAAGACAAGACAAATAATATTTATATCATGCTTTTCTCCTGGCAGACTCAAATCGCCAGAGCTGCAGCCACTAGGGTGCGCTCTATAGGCAGTAGCAGTGTTAGGGAATCTTCCCCAACGTCTCCTACTGAATAGGTGCTGGTCTACTGAACAGGCAGAGCCGAGATTCAAACCCTGGTCTCCTGCGTCAGAGGCAGAGCCCTGAACCACTACATCATCCAGCATCTCTATATGAGTTTTATAAGCTGTAACAAGGAAATGCTGTTGCTTACAGTGGTGCCCAGATACCCCCAATCACGATTTGACGGATCACAAATTCGACTCCTCCCATTTATGAATTGACTCATGATCACGATCACAAATAGAAACGGATATCTGACTCGAGTGCGGTTTTGAGTCAAATAACTGCATGTAATCACGAATTGCGAGTGGTGATTCGTGATTAAAAACCCGCTGTCAGGAAAAGCAAAGTTACCTCTGTAGCGGAGAGCGGCTTGACCGCCGCTCCCGCGTCTGACGTCATGGCGGTTCCCGCCGCCGCCTCCTCGGCATCGCTTCCCACCAGGTCAGGTCTTTCCAGGGCGCATCTCAGCAGAAGGGCGCACGCGCGCACACAGAGACAGGGCCTTTATGCGCTGAGAAGGAAGGTCATAACAGCAGACCCCAAAGTTGTTATGGAGGCTCAGATTCAGGCATTGACTGCAGCTGTAGCGCAGTTAAATGCTACTGTGACGTCACAACAGGCTCAGTTGAATGCTTTGACTGAAGCCGTTTCTCGTCCACAGAGATCTGCATCATCATCGACTCCCTCTCTGGTCTGTGAAACTAAAATGCCTCTGCCTGAAAAATTTTCAGGCCATAAGTCTGATTTCAGAAATTTTAGGAACAGATGCTAGTCATACTTTGAAATGAGACCCATTGCATCAGGCTCTGAGTTGCAACGGGTAACATTAATTAAAACTACTCTCTGGGGATTCAATTTCTCAAACATGGGCCTATAATTTGCCTGAGGGTCATGAGGCTTTAAGTACAGTTCAGGCTTTCTTTGATGCCATGGTGGTCATTTACAATGATCCGGATATTGCAGCCATGGCAGAAAGACATTTAAAAAGACTACGCCAAGGGCATGGTACAGTGGAGGATTACACCTCTCAGTTTAGAAGGTGGGTGGTCTCCTCCAGATGGGAACATTGTTTTTTGTCAGGGTTATCTGATTCAGTTTCAGACATCATGATCAGCCACCCTGAACCCAAAACCTTGGACGAAGCCATTTCTTTAGCTATCAAAATTGAATGCAGGGTCAGGTATTATAAGCAGGGTTGGGCCCAAAGTAATCTCCGATCTGTGGTATCCACGCCACCAGTCACGACAACTAAGGATGAATCAATGCAGATTGGTCATTCAAGGTTGTCAGAGATGAAAAAACCCGAAGGCGTAAGGAAGGCCTTTGTCTGTATTGCGGAGAGAAAGGGCATCTTATACAAAATTGCAGTAAGAAGGCGGAAAACTTCTTCGCCTAGGTGTAGTTGGAGGTACTACCCTAGGCGAACCCGTTTTACCTCCAAAGTTTTCCAAAGTGTTACTACCTTGTTCTGTGACATGGAAGGATCAAGTTTTTTGCACGCAGGCCTTTGTGGATTCAGGCTCTGCAGCTCACTTTATTGATTTGAGTCTGGTTTCTAAGTGGGGAATCCCTATCCTCCCCTTGGACAGACAGATTTACGTGACCGCTATAGATGACTCTCCACTTCAGAACAAGCAGCCCCTCTCACAAACTCCCATTCTCACCTGTCATGTGGGAGTTTTGCATCGGGAGCAAATGCAATTTTATGTACTAAAGATGTCCTCCGCAATGATTGTGTTAGGTCTCCCATGGTTACGACAACATTCTTCCAAGATTGACTGGAATATGGGGCAACTGCTGGCCTGGTCCCCAGCCTGTCAATCTTCTTGCCTTGAAAAGGTTGCCTTGTGTTCCACTGAGGTTGTATTGGAGGGTGTCCCCTCTCCCTATTTAGAGTTCTCAGATGTGTTCTGTCCTCAAGCGGCTGATAAACTTCCCCCACACAGAGATTTTGATTGCCCTATTGATCTAAGACCAGGTACTATGCCTTCTAGAGGGCATCTGTATAACCTCTCAGGTCTAGAGCAACTTGCTATGAAAGATTACATCAAGGAGAACCTTGAGAAACGGTTCATCCGCCCCTCCAAGTCTCCAGCAGGGGCGGGTTTTTTCTTTGTCCAGAAAAAAGATGGTGGATTGCGCCCATGCATCGATTATAGGGCACTCAATAAGATAACTCTTTCCCAACCGTTATCCTCTACCCTTGATTGACGACTTGTTTTCTCAAGTTTCTGGGGCGCAAGTGTTCTCCAAACTGGACCTGAGAGGGGCATATAATCTGATTCGAATCAGACAGGGGGATGAATGAAAGACCGCGTTTAACACGCCCGACGGGCATTACGAGTATTTAGTGATGCCCTTCAGGTTGTGCAATGCCCTGCGGTCTTCCAGGAATTTGTCAATGAAATATTTAGAGATGTCCTAGGCCACTTTGTCGTTATATATTTAGATGACATACTGATTTTTTCCCGCAACCTCAAGGAACACAGGGATCATGTGAAATATGTATTGGGTAAACTCCGGGAAAATCAACTCTATGCAAAACTAGAGAAATGTCTCTGAGGTTTCTGAGATCACCTTCTTGGGGTACATCATTTCCTCACATGCTTTATCCATAGACCCCAAGAAGGTTTCTGCAGTCCTGGAGTGGCCTGCTGGTTTGAAGGCACGCCAACGCTTTTTAGGTTTCGCACATTATTACAGGAATTTCATAAAGGGATTTTCTTCTGTGGTGGCTCCTCTCACCAATTTAACCAAGAAAGGGGCTGATACTTACAACTGGTCTCAGGAAGCCTGCGAGGCCTTTAGTCAGCTCAAGTCAATGTTCTGTGCCGCTCCCATTCTGCATCACGTGGATGTCTCACGCCCGTTTATTGTGGAAGTAGATGCCTCTGAGGTTGGAGTGGGGGCTGTACTCTCCCAATATTCAGGGTCTCAGGGGCGATTACACCCCTGTTCTTTTTTCTCACGTAAGTTCTCTCCAGCTGAGAGAAATTACGACATCGGCAACAGGGAGCTCTTAGCCATAAAAATGGCATTTGAGGAGTGGCGACACTGGCTGGAGGGGGCAGAACACATAATTACAGTTTATACAGATCTTAAGAATCTGGAATATATAGAAGGGAATAAGAGGCTCAATCCGAGACAAGCTCGATGGGCGCTCTTCTTTTCACGATTCCGGTTCATAATTACGTATAAACCAGGTAACAAGAATGTAAAAGCCGATGCTTTGTCCAGTTGTTTCGAACCAGAGACAGTACAGCCCTCACTCCCTCCAGACATCCTACCAGAACATGTTGTC
The DNA here is from genome assembly GCF_040937935.1 of Hyperolius riggenbachi. NCBI lineage: Eukaryota > Metazoa > Chordata > Amphibia > Anura > Hyperoliidae > Hyperolius > Hyperolius riggenbachi. The sequence goes on along the minus strand of NC_090651.1, from coordinate 342,136,656 downwards.
ATTGCAGCCACAGAAGCCATTGAGGACCTGGCAGTCGCTCTGCAGCCATTTCAGTCTGAGGCTCCAGAGGGGAAACCTGATGGGGTACTATTTGTCCCCTTGCATTTGCAACTGCAGGCCCTACAGATGTTCCATTCCTACAAGAAAGTAGGTCATCCTGGTATAAGTAGGACCGAGGAGCTCTTGTCTCGTAGTGTGTGGTGGCCTTCATGGAGAAATGACTGCAAGGACTTTGTAGTTTCTTGCACCGTCTGTAAGCCATCCAGACAGGCTCCTGCGGGTACTTTGCAGTCATTGCCCACACCCATAGATCCATGGACCCACATATCCATGGATTTTGTGGGAGAACTCCCCAATTCTGAAGGAATTCTGTGATATGGGTTATTGTGGATTGGTTTAGCAAAATGGTTCATTTTGTTCCTTTAAAGAAATTGCCCTCGGCCCAGGAGTTGGCAGAACTGTTCATTGTGCATGTCTTCCGTTTACACGGAATACCGTCTAATATAGTGTCAGACAGAGGGGTGCAATTTGTGTCCAAATTTTGGCGGGCCTTTTGTCAGCATCTGGGTCTGACCTTGTCCTTTTCCTTGGGCTTTCACCCCCAAACCACAGCACCCAGTATACCCACATAGAGGCACCACAGCACCCAGCATAGCGGGTATGCTGGGTGCTGTGGGTGCCTCTATGTGGGCATGCTGGGTGGAGTGGTGCCATGCTTGGCGCTGTGATACCTTAATGGGGGCATGCAGGGAGTTATGGTTCTTCTATGGGGCATGCTGGGAATTGTGGTGCACCACAGCTCCCACAATGCCCACCATTGAGGCACCACAGCTGACTCTGCCTGGGGGACATCCGGGGCACAACAGAATAGATCCGGGCCCCTGCATGGTGCCTCTATTGCATACATGCATCTTGGATGACTGACCTAATCGTGGCAGGTCAGTCATTCTCCCTTGCGAACTCAACTCAACAAACTCATTAAAAATGAGTTATAGAGTGGCCGAGCAGCTTTAGAGGAAAAGCAATACTCATACAGACTTCCTGTATGACAAATAACTTCCATGGTTGTCAAAGTCCCACAAATAAAAGTAACCATTTAATCTTACTCATTGCTCCCCGCCCCCCTTCCTTTCTTCTCCCAACCCAAGACTTTTTTAAATACTTCCTCGATATAACAGGTTTCTATTTCTCAGCCCCTGACCTTAGTACCCTATTACCACGCGTCCCCAGATGACTTCCTGCCAAATCTTCTTTCATGACCTCTCGCTTCCCGAAGCTTAACATAAAACAAAAATAATTATCTTTTCATTATCTCGATCCTCTTTTCCGTCTGACATAACAATACATTTCAGTAACAAAAAAAGAAACTCATGATACCCGACGCTTAGGCACAATATTTTCCTCCGCTCTTCCATTTATTTCACACGTTCCCCATCACTAATTATGCACTGCAAATTTGAACAGAGACGCCAATAATGAGAATTAAACAGGGTAAAATCTGTTTAAAAAGTGAGGTACTGGTGGACTTAACTCCCCAAAAGTAGACAAGATTCTGTAAATTTGGTCAACAATTTGCTTTATTTGAACGCACCACAATGCAACGCATTTCTCAGGTTCAATCCTGCTTCAGCGGGCAGATATAGGAGCTTGAGCTGAGTAGGGAGAATCCACGGAAAGATAAGATTTGGGAACTCTCCTGATGATCGTTCCTTAATCTATCTTTCAATGTCACAGACACACAAACAGTCCAATAACTTTAGCGAAAATTTTGAACGATTGCTTCCAATGTAATCTGTCATGACGGTCTTGTAGGTCTTTCAAAAACAAACAATCATCGCAGTTGGTCGATCGTTTTATCAAATATTCATTAACACCTTTTGGAAAATATGTATTTTTATTTTCCACTGGCCCCTCCCCCCACTAGCCTATCACTGTGATCGGCTGTCATAGGCTTCAGCTTATGACAGTGGATCACCCCTGAGCCAATGGAGTGGCTGTTCCCAGCATAGCGCAGCCTTAGATCGCAGTGCTGTACAGGTCTATTAGACAGCGGTTTTGCCGTCTAACAGTCTGTGAGTGGCGATACTGCTGGGAGACTGATGGTGGAGCTCTGCTCTCATTCATGCGGAGATGCACGCGCATCAGCCTCCCAAGGACCTTACGCCGATCGGCATTAGACAGTCCTTGGGCCTGCCGCCGCGTCCACGCCCATTGGCGTGACGTGGTCAGCAAGAGGTTAAATAGTGGTGACACAATATCCCGCAAAATGAACAATGACAGATGATATCCTGGCGTTGGTAAAGACCTTTGGAGGAATCTCATAGTATTGAGATGTTATGCTACGTATCCACATCACGATTTTTCAAGCAATTTTTTTTCCCGTGACTTGTGATCTTTTGCATGACAAGCAATCAATTTCCATGATTTCACAATGTGGGTACATGTGTAGGATTAAGCGAAAATTTTGTGATGCACAGCGATTACAACCGTCACAGCAGATCAGATCTTTTAGATCCCCGAAGACTGCCATGCAAAGTGGCACAATTGTTTGAACTCTCGTTTGTGCCTAAAGTGTGCCATCGCGTGTTCTCACAGGTAGGTAGATAGATCAGGGAATGCTCATTTGTCGGTTCGCGTCGCTGTTGGTTCTGCAATTCACCTTCCAGCCTTTACAGATGACTGTGTGTCTCACACCCAGCTGGGTCTGAACCTCTCAAGACACATTTTCTCCCCACAGAAGTCACTGGTGAGCTGCCTGACTCGCACTTCTGTTGAAATGTGACACTTTCTCAATTCCTAGACAGAGTGACCTAATTTCCTCTCTACCATTCCCTGACTGGGGAAACATGAGCTGAACATAAAGGGAAAAAAAAGTCCTTTCACATGGCCACACAATTACCAGGACCAATTCATCATCAGTGTTCCCATAGGGGCTCCATGAACCTCAGTACCTCCATGGGTGTGCCATGAATATCAGCTTCTGGCAGCAGTAAATTACATGTGTGGCCCGGAGAGCTCTGGGGAATTTGGCAGTGCTGTACATGAACATGCGTAACGTACATGGATAATAAATTCACTCATTACAGACAAGTAAATATGTACCTGCTGGGCACAGCACAGGTTGTATTCAGCCAATAAGTGGGAGCTGCAAGAATCTGAGTGATGTTTGAGGAGGGGGAGGCTGAAGAAAGTTTACATTTATTGTGGGAGACAGTAGTTAGGGACAGGACAAAGGCTCATAATGCCGTGTGCCTGTAAGCATGGACACAGAGGACAGGGCAGTTTCTAGGCTAAATTTCACCCAGGGCAAGGGTGTAACCCTCACCCCCATGGAGCCAGGCATAGGTGCCACAGTATAGGTTAGCTACGTTGGTGCCTTTAGTATAGGGTAGCCTGTATAATTGCCACCAGTATAGGTTAGATAGGTAGGTGCCTCCAGTATAGGTTAGATAGGTAGGCGACTGCAGTATAGGATAGCTACGTAGGTGCCAGTATAGGGTAGCCTGTATAGTTGCCACCAGTATAGATTAGATAGGTAGGTGCTTGCAGTATAGGTTAGATAGGTAGGTGACTGCAGTATAGGTTAGATAGGTAGGTGCCTGCAGTATAGATTAGATAGGTAGGTGCCTGCAGTATAGATTAAATAGGTAGGTACCTGCAGTATAGATTAAATAGGTAGGTACCTGCAGTATAGGTTAGATAGGTAGGTAGGTACATTAAGTATAGGCTAGACAGGTAGGTAGGTACATGAAGTATAGGCTAGACAGGTAGGTAGGTAGGTAGGTACCTGCAGTATAGGCTAGATAGGTAGGTGACTGCAGTATAGGTTAGATAGGCATCCGCAGTACACAGTGGGTTGCAAAAGTATTCGGCCCCCTTGAAGTTTTCCACATTTTGTCACATTACTGCCACAAACATGCATCAATTTTATTGGAATTACACGTGAAAGATCAATACAAAGTGGTGTACATGTATGAAGTGGATCGAAAATCCTACATCATTCCAAACATTTTTTACAAATAAATAACTGCAAAGTGGGGTGTGCGTAATTATTCGGCCCCCTGAGTCAATACTTTGTAGAACCACCTTTTGCTGCAATTACAGCTGCCAGTCTTTTAGGGTATGTCTCTACCAGCTTTGCACATCTAGAGACTGAAATCCTTGCCCATTCTTCTGTGCAAAACAGCTCCAGCTCAGTCAGATTAGATGGACAGCGTTTGTGAACAGCAGTCTTCAGATCTTGCCACAGATTCACTTTGACTGGGCCATTCTAACACACAGATATGTTTTGTTTTAAACCATTCCATTGTTGCCCTGGCTTTATGTTTAGGGTCATTGTCCTGCTAGAAGGTGAACCTCCGCCCCAGTCTCAAGTCTTTTGCAGTCTCCAAGAGGTTTTCTTCCAAGTTTGCCCTGTATTTGGCTCCATCCATCTTCCCATCAAATCTGACCAGCTTCCCTGTCCCTGCTGAAGAGATGCACCCCACGAGCATGATGCTGCCACCATCATATTTGACCGTGGGGATGGTGTGTTCAGAGTGATGTGCAGTGTTAGTTTTCTGCCACACATAGCGTTTTGCATTTTGGCCAAAAAGTTCAGTTTTGGTCTCATCTGACCAGAGCACCTTCTTCCACATGGTTGCTGTGTCCCCCACATGGCTTGTGGCAAACTGCAAACGGGACTTCTTATGCTTTCTGTTAACAATGCCTTTCTTCTTGCCACTCTTCCATAAAGGCCAACTTTGTACAGTGAATGACTAATAGTTGTCCTATGGACAGAGTCTCCCACCTGAGCTGTAGATCTCTGCAGCTCGCCCTGAGTCACCATGGGCCTCTTGACTGCATTTCTGATCAGCGCTCTCCTTGTTCGGCCTGTGAGTTTAGGTGGATGGCCTTGTCTTGGTAGGTGTACAGTTGTGCCATACTCCTTCCATTTCTGAATGATCGCTTGAACAGTGCTTCGTGGGATGTTCAAGGCTTTAGAAATCGTTTTTTTAGCCTAAGCCTGCTTTAAATTTCTCAATAACTTGATCCCTGACCTGTCTTGTGTGTTCTTTGGACTTCACTGTGTTGTTGCTCCCAATATTCTCTTAGACAGCCTCTGAGGCTGTCACAGAGCAGATGTATTTGTACTGACATTAGATTACACACAGGTGCACTCTATTTAGTCATTAGCACTCATCAGGCAATGTCTATAGGCAACTGACTGCACTCAGATCAAAGGGGGCCGAATAATTATGCACACACCACTTTGCAGTTATTTATTTGTAAAAAATGTTTGGAATCATGTATGATTTTCGTTCCACTTCTCACATGTACACCACTTTGTATTGGTCTTTCATGTGGAATTCCAATAAAATTGATTCATGTTTGTGGCAGTAATATGACAAAATGTGGAAAACTTCAAGTGGGCCGAATACTTTTGCAACCCACTGTAGGTAAGATAGGTAGGTAGGTACATGAAGTATAGGCTAGATAGGTAGGTAGGTAGGTACCTGCAGTATAAGCTAGATAGGTAGGTGCCTGCAGTATAGGTTAAATAGGTAGGTGACTGCAGTAAAGGTTAGATAGGTAGGTGACTGCATTATAGGTTAGATAGGTCACTGCAGCATAGGTTAGATAGATAGGTCACTGCAGCATAGGTTAGATAGGTAGTAGGGATGGTCGCTGGATTCCGCGAAATTCAAAATTCCGCGATTCCAGCCGGAATTGGGCCAATTCCGATTCCGGCGGTCGGAACGGAATTGCTATAGCTCTAAAACGGAATTCCGCGGAAATTTTTTAAATTGCGCGGAATTTTAAGGAATTCAAATTTATTTCCCCGCCTAACTAATTTCCACCTGATAACCTTCCTCCCTCCTCCCTTCCTCCCGGAGGGAGGAGGGTCTCATCTTCCAGGGAATTGTAGTATTTCAAAAGCCAGCTTACATACCTTGGCTGGGAATTAAACCCAGGTCTGAGTGCGTGGTAGGTAGCTCACTTCACCACTATACCACCACCAACACCACATGCTGAAGCCAGCCTAGCATGTACCATTATGATATATCCAAGAGAAAAATTAGCTTGCTTAAGGATTTGTAGCATGTCAAAAGCCAACTCACATTGGCCGGGAATAGAACCCAGGCCTACCGCTCTGTAGGCTGCTATCCTAACCATTATACCACCAACACGACACACTACAATGCTACATGATGAAGCCAGCCTAGCATGTACCATTATGAAATATCCAAGAGAAAAATTAGCTTGCTTAAGGATTTGTAGCATGTCAAAAGCCAACTCACATTGGCTGGGAATAGAACCCAGGCCTACCGCTCTGTAGGCTGCTATCCTAACCATTATACCACCAACACTACATGCTGAAACTTCTTGGAGCAGACTTACTTCCTCCCTCCAAAAGACACACATACATCCCCATAAAATCATTCAACATCAACTGCATACACAGTCTTTGTGGTACACTGTGTTTGGCTGTTAACTGCAAGGTTGGTGGTTCAAGCCCACCCAGGCATGGCCTTGCCTTTTGTGTTCAACTGTTGTCCGAAGAGAACACCAGATAGCCAGGTAGATTCATCTCTCTCTCTCTAGTAGGGATAGTCACCGCTTTACGCTGAATTGTATTTTCCACAATTTTAGGCGGAAATTGGTCATTCCGTTCCGTTTGGTCGGAACGGAATTGCTTTTTCAATCTGGCGAAATTCCGAAATTGCCTGTGAAATTCTGCCGGTATCCGTTGATGGTTTTAAGCTGAAAATTCACTTCAATGGCATCAAGTCCTAGAGAGAGAGAGAGAAATAGATCATTTTTCTCTTGGGTATATCACAATGGTACATGCTAGGCTGGCTTCAGCATGTAGTGTTGTTGGTGGTATAGTGATTAAATGAGTTACCTACCGCATACTGAGACCTGGGTTCAATTCCCAGCCATGGTATGTAAGCTGGTTTTTGATATAGTACAATTCCGTGGATTAAGCAAGCTAATTTTTCTCTTGGATTGATCATAATGGTACATGCTAGGCTGGCTTCAGCATGTAGTGTTGGTGGTGGTATAGTGGTTAAGTGAGTTCCCTACCACACACTGAGACCTGGATTCAATTCCCAGCCCAGCCTGGGTTCAATTCCCAGCCATGGTATGTAAGCTGGCTTTTGAAATACTAGAATTCACTGTTTTAAGCACTGGCGATTTTTAAAATCGCTTTAAAAGGGCTTGTGAAATGAATCTCAATGTGTTCTCACATGAACAATGAGCTTTCTTTCCAAATGCAAACCCGGCTCTTGCACTATTTCCTGAGTGTCTGCGCTTCAATGCAAGGTATAGAAAAAAAGCTTACAAAATCGGTTTACTAAAGCGGAAATCGCTCAGATAGCGCTGGGAAAAGCGCTTGCAAAAGTACTCACAAGAGCGTTTGGCACTTACGATTGTGCTGGTGATTTATAATGTGAACAAGACCTAAACAAAGTTGTGGAAGAGCTGTAGAGATAGATTTTGCTACTCCAGTTTCCCTTTCATCTGTCTCTGTAAATGCTTTCAGGATACACTATAAGATTTCTGCTTGATCTGGTATCATTGTAACAGTGTTATGTATTTATTACCACCAATAGACACCTTGCACTAGTCTCGTTCAGGGCTGGTGCACATCTAGAGCTCTTCGGAGAGCTTTTTAAAACGCTAGCGCTTTTTTTAAAAGAGCTTGGCTAATGTTTCTTTATGGGATGAATCGCCGCAGAGCGATGTGATTTTTCCCAAAATCCAAACGCGGGTCCGGCAGCATTTAAGGGCCATTCCGCCTCAATGTTAAGTATAGGAAAGTGGAAAAGTGCTAGAAGGCGTCCGTTGCTGGTAACGTGGTTATGTCATCAAGTGGGCGCTGTTACCAATGTGACAGACACCCGGGAGGAAGAAGATTGAGGAAGTGTGGATCGCGGAAGGTGAGTTGTTAAGCACTATGCCCACTCTCCCCGCCGCTGCCCCCCACCGCTCCGCCACGGCACCCGGAAACGAGCCCGCACAAATTCTACACTTTTGCTGCAATTTGCCCATGTGTATTGCCTCTTCCCCACTGTCTCAGCAAATGGCGTCCTTTATCCGCGCTACCGGGAGCGAGGCTGATGGGGAGAACCTCACGGCCATTAGGCTGCAGACAGTGTCTTTAAAGGGGAACTTCAGCCTAAACAAACATACTGTCATCAAGTTACATTAGTTATGTTAATTAGAATAGATAGGTAATATAATCTCTTACCCACACTGTTTTAAAAGAACAGGCAAATGTTTGTGATTCATGGGGGCTGCCATCTTTGTCATGGGGGCAGCCATCTTTTTGGTTGAAAGGAGGTGACAAGGAGCAGGAGACACAGTTCCAACTGTCCTGTGTCCTGATTACCCCTCCCAGCATCACACGCTAGGCTTCAAATGTCAAATTCAAAATGTAAAAAAAAAAAAATTGCACCAAAACAGCAGAAAGAGAACAACAAAATCAGAAATCCCATCATGCTTTGCACAGCATCAGGGGAAAAAAGCCCGGGCAGTTTTCTTCAGTGCAGCTAAAAATGAGGTTTGTATAAGAGAAACAAAGTTCTGATGCTGTGAAACTGTTAAATAAACACAAAGCCTTTTCAGTGCTGCTGAGTCGATTTTTAGTCCGGATGTTCACTTTAACTAGTGACACATGCCAGTGCTAGCACAGAACACGGAGTCACTGTGGCCTGCTGCACTGCAGGGACATGAGGCACTGGCAGTGACATGTGCAGCCATGGTGACCAGGTCATCTATCAATGAGTGCATGTGGTGGCCCCACCCAATAAAAAAAATAGTATGATTTATAAAAAAAAAAAAACACAATAAAATGTATTTAAATAAAACCACCCACTGCAACAATCAGAGTCCACCAACAGAAATATCTGTTGGTGGGAAGAAAGGAGGGGGGGATTCATTTGTGGGCTGCTTTTTACAGCTCTGCAGCAAGCTCTTAAACCTGCAGTGGCCTTAAGTGTAAAAAACAGCCTGGTCACTAGGAGGTGTAAGCCTAATGGTCCTTAAGAGGTTAAAGCGTGAAAGAGATGGAGGATCATCATCAGACAGACTGTTCAGAAACCAGAAGAATTTCACCTTGGGCCGAGCAACAATAACCATCTTTTATTCTCCCTGCAGCAGGTTTGCTCTGTGAGTGATAAGCCGTTGTCAGTGCTGTTTGGTCACAGGTGGAGTTCTGCCAGCCCAGCCGGTGTGCTTACATATGATTTTTCATTTTTAGAATCTCAAAATTTACTGTAATGGATTGATTGCAACAACTGTAAGTTCTCATTGAGCCAGACATATGTACCCTCTGGAGTATGCAAACAAAATACTTCCTCTGTGCTTGACCTGAAATAAACCACATAGATGCAATATACTTCTTGCATGTCTCTATAGTTTACTGTAAACAGAAAACAGATGCACAAGATGTACTTTTGGCAAACAAACCCAGGTATGTTACAGCAAAGTTACATTCTGTTGTAACATACAATAAAAATATGTCTAGCAAATCCTTATAACAAAGTAATGTCATCTGTGTAAAAATTACAATTCCCCAAGGTCACAGTATAACTTTGGGAGTTGAAATTATGTGTATATATAGCATATCATATAGTCAGCTACACAGTGGGGAAAGGAGTGTGTGTGTGTGTGTGGAAGACAGCAGTCTGCTGCATAATGCCTGGTACATACCATACAATTTCTCTTCAGATTGACGGGTTTAATAGATAATTTCCGACTGCTTCGATCTGATTTACGATTATTTTCAAGATTGATTTTGTAGAGAAGTGATTGGAATATCGATCAGAAAAATTATCCGAAATGAGATCAGACCTTTCGGAAATAGTTGATTCGATCTCACAGAAAATGACATAGTGAGTACCAGGCATAAGATTCCTGGATGTTTGCTTGTCTTGTACCGGTATGCTGCTAGCCATTGTTCTGTGACTTAAGGTCTGTACACACGCCGGACTGCAGGAAACGACGGGTCCGTCGTCACCTCCTGCTGGGCGTGTTTTCAGCAGACAGTCCGGCGTGGCTGGGCGGATCGCTCAGAAACAGCCGTATCAGTCTGCAGACAGACTGTACACACGCCGGACTGTCGCTGGAACACCCGCCCAGCAGGAGGTGACGACAGACCCGTCGTTTCCTGCAGTCCGGCGTGTTTACGGACCTATATCCTTTGCAAAGAGACAATAGCTGAGTGTGACACAGTCTGGGTAAAAGCCTCAGGACCTCTCTGAGGATGTTAAATAAAAGAATTGTTGCTCTACATGATGACCCTAGGCTATAAGAAGATTGCCAAGACTCTGAACTCTGTACTCTATTGGATTGAGATCTGGTGATTGTAGAGTGCAGTGAACCCATTGCCATGTTCAAGATACCAGTATAGAGATGATGTCACATGATACATAACTCTTCCAGAAGTATTATTATTATTATTGATTTATAAAGTGCCAACATATTATGTGGCGCTGTACAAAGTAAGAAACAAACATGGGATACATAATAATACAGACAAAGGTGTACATCAATATACAAAACACATAATAAGTGACAAAATACAAAAATGATACAAAATACAGAATACAAAATACTGAATTGGTAATGACAGTGATAAAAGTAACATGATAAATAAAATGTATAATGATATCCAAGGCACAAAAGAGGGAGAGAGCCCTGCCCTTGTGAGCTTACAAACTGAAAGGAATGGGGGGAAGGGGGGTAAAGAGGAGGGGTAGTATCAGTGCTGGGACAAGGTCCTCCAGCACCCAAGGCTGAGACACCAAAGTGCGCTGCGCCTCTCCATCCCGCCCACCCCAGCTGTCACACACTGATTGCTATTAGACTAAGAGGCTCCCCAGGGCCCCCAACACCCTAATCTCTAGTTATCTAGCTTGCAGTCACCGTATTTTCTTATTTCTCTCTGCTTCAAATACAATAGGGAAATTATAGCTAAGCGAGTTGTGCGCCCCTCCTACACTGCGCCCTGAGGCTGGAGCCTCTCTCTCCTCGGCCCCGTGCCCACTCCTACACTGCGCCCTGAGGCTGGAGCCTCTCTCTCCTCTGCCAGGCCCTGTGCCCCCTCCTACGCTGCGCCCTGAGGCTGGAGCCTACCTCTGCCTCGGCCTCGTGCCCCCTCCTACACTGCGCCCTGAGGCTGGAGCCTCTCTCTCCTCTGCCTGGCCCTGTGCCCCCTCCTACACTGCGCCCTGAGGCTGGAGCCTCTCTCTCCTCTGCCGAGCCCTGTGCCCTCTCCTACACTGCGCCCTGAGACTGGAGCCTCTCTCGCCTCTGCCTCTGCCCGGCCCTGTGCCCCCTCCTACACTGCGTCCTGAGGCTGGAGCCTCTCTCTCCTCTGCCCGACCCTGTGCCCCCTCCTACACTGCACCCTGAGGCTGGAGCCTCTCTCTCCTCTGCCTCAGCCCTGCCCTGTGCCCTCTCCTACACTGCGCCCTGAGACTGGAGCCTCTCTCTCCTCTGCCTCGGCCCCGTGCCCCCTCCTACACTGCGCCCTGAAGCTGGAGCCTCTCTCTTCTCTGCCTCGGCCCCGTGCCCCCTCCTACACTGCGCCCTGAGGCTGGAGCCTCTCTCTCCTCTGCCGGGCCCTGTGCCCCCTCCTACACTGCGCCCTGAGACTGGAGCCTCTCTTGCCTCTGCCTCGGCCCCGTGCCCCCTCCTACACTGCGCCCTGAGACTGGAGCCTCTCTCTCCTCTGCCTCGGCCCCGTGCCCCCTCCTACACTGCGCCCTGAGGCTGGAGCCTCTCTCTCCTCTGCCGAGCCCTGTGCCCCCTCCTACACTGCGCCCTGAGACTGGAGCCTCTCTCTCCTCTGCCTCGGCCCCGTGCCCCCTCCTACACTGCGCCCTGAGGCTGGAGCCTCTCTCTCCTCTGCCGAGCCCTGTGCCCCCTCCTACACTGCGCCCTGAGGCTGGAGCCTCTCTCTCCTCTGCCTCAGCCCTGCCCTGTGCCCCCTCCTACACTGCACCCTGAGGCTGGAGCCTCTCTCGCCTCTGCCTCTGCCCCGCCCTGAGTAGTATACAACAAACACATTGAGGAAGTGTGTTTTAGGATATCTAGTAGGAGCGCAATTTGGTCTTAGGGCAAAGGGAAGTGGCCTAAGGTAGCGCATATGCTTGTCTGAACAAGTGAGCTTTTAGAGAGCGTTTAAAGGACACATCCGAATTTTATGAAAATTTAAAAAAATCCACTTACCTGGGGCTTCCTCCTTCCCCTTTAAGCTTTCCTGTGCCCTCGCCGCAGCTCTGCTCCCCACCGGTGGCCCGGGGTTCCCTCCGGTGCAGAATGTCCACTGTGCCTGCGCGATCGGCTCTCAGAGTTGCACTGACATGATCCAGACTGTACTGCGCAGGTACAGTAGTTCTGCGCCTGTGCAGTACAGTCCGGATGACGTCAGCATGACTCATGAGCCGCATGCTCGAGCGCAGGAGAAGCCGACCCGGAAGCTGACCTGGCGAGGTTGGCATCTCCTCCGGAGGCGACCGAGAGTCACCGCGGATGTGGTGAGGGCATAGGACGGATGCAGGGGCTGGAGGAAGCCCGAGGTAAGGAAAGTTTTTCTTTAAGTGCTCGGGCCTTCGCTTTAAAGGACAACTGAGGTGAGAGGAATATGGAGGCTGCCATATTTATTTCCTTTTAAGCAGTATCAGTTGCCTGGCTGCCCTGCTGATCCTCTGTCTCAAATGCTTTTATCCATAGACCCTGAACAAGCACAGAGCAGATGAGGTGTCTGTGACATTATTGTCAGTTCTGACAAGATTAGCTGCATGCTTGTTTCTGGTGTTATTCAGACACTACTGCAGCCAAATAGATCAGCAGATTGTCAGGCAACTGGTATTGTTTAAATGGAAATAAATATGGCAGCCTCCATATTCCTTTCACTTCAGTTGTCCTTTAAAAGGTACAAAAGGTTGGCGAATGATGGATGCGTTGTGGGAGAGCATTCCAGAGGAGGGGTGAAGCATGTGCAAAATCTTGTAAACGGGAATGTGAGGAGGTATTTCTAGCAGAGGACAACAACAAGATAATTTGCAGATCAGAGATTGCGATAGGGTTGGTATCTGGAAATTAGTGAGGAGATGTACCGGGGAGAGAGATTGTGGAGAGCTTTGTAGGTTAGGGTTAAGGCTACTTGCACACCAAGACATTGCGTTAGGTGCTACGTTATGGTCGCATAACGTGCACCTAACGCAAGGCCTGGTACTCTTCGATGTGGACGTCAGAGTGAGCCGCGTTGTGCAGCTCACTCTGGCGTCCGTAATGCCGTGATGCGTACTCTTGGACGCATGCGGCATCACGTGGTCCCGCCGGCCAATCGCCGCACAGAGCGGCCGCACCAGGAAGTAAGCACTGAACGTCACAACCTGCAGTGAATATTAATTAGCCATGTGCCTGGCCGCTCTCCGCTCCTCCCCAACATGACTAAACATGTGCAAACAGTCTAACGCGGCTTAAGCTGCTGTAACGGCGTAGCATGCTGCACTTTCTGAAGAACGTGCAGCGTTACATGTAACGCAACGTGGGCAATGTGAACCCACTTGTGTTATATTGCTGTGCGTTGGGGGAGCGTTACAGGCTGCACTAGCGTGCGCCTGTAACGTCTTAGTGTGTAAGCAGCCTTAGAGTTTGAACTGGATCCTCTGGTTAATTGGCAGCCAAGGAAGAGCTTGACAGAGGGGCAGCAAAGGAAGATTGAGAAGAAAGATGAATGAGACGAGCAGCTGAGTTCAGGAATCAGTACCGACTACCGACTGGAGTGGGGCCAGTTTGTTAGAAGGTAGTCCACAAAGTAGTATGTTACAGTACTCCAGAGGAGATATTATAAGAGCATGTTTTAACATTTTAGTTGTGTCTTGAGCAGGGGCGTAACTAGAAATCACTGGGCCCCCCTGCCGAACTTTGGATGGAGCTCCCTTCTACCAACCCCCCAACCCCACTTTCTGCACAGGTAAACTGAGAACCAATGTTATTCAATTGGCTACTGCACACTTAAATGTGTTTTCCCCATGCAGATATAAACAGACAGCAGTGATGCACTGCACGCATTTTCTCTATCAATTACATTAACTTGTGTGATAAATGTGCATGTTTTCACACATACAGACACGCATGGAGTACAGAAAACACATACAGAAAAACGCACACAGAAAACTGACAGACAAGTGTTCTGCCAGCCACAGCTTCTTATTACACCCACTCTGTCCATCTCTGATAGAGCAGGACTGGCTCTGCAGACTTCTCCAGTATCACTACACTACAGAGCACTTGGGGAGGAGTAGAGAGGTTGGGGGCTGGGCGTTGTACACAAGACCCTGCTGCACACTGAATAGGGAATGTCTACAAACCTTTGTCTGCAAAATTTTGCATGATTCCTTATCGGTGGCTGAGCAGATGCAGTAATTAGAACAATTGTGTAGAGAGCACAAAGTTTTTTTCTCTGTGCCCTTAGTTGTCTCTCAGGACGGGGCCCCCTGTGACTTCTGGGCCCCCCTGCAGCTTCATCCCTTGCAGGGTCTATTGTTACGCCCCTGGTCTTGAGTGAGAAATGGTTGGATGTGAGATATGATTTTGAGGCAGAGATGACAGGAACTGGTTATTAGGCGAACATGAGGAATAAGAGAGAGAGAGAGAGAGAGAGAGAGGAGTCAAATATTACCCCCAAGCACCGTGCTTTCGGAACTGAAGTTATGGGAGTGTTATTAACTTTTATTGTTATTTCAGGCAGAGTGGTGGAGAGCGACGGTGGAAAAATGATTAGTTCTACTTTACTCATAATACGTTTTAAGAAGCTAGAGGAGATGAAAGAGGATATAGCAGACAAGCAGTAAGGAACACATCTGAGGAGGGAGTTAAGGTCTGGGGCCGAGAGGTACAGTTGTGTATCATCTGCATATAGGTGGTATTGAAACCCAAATGAGTTGATTAAGTCACCAAGACCGTGCATATAGATGGAAAAGAGGAGGGGGCCAAGGACAGAGCCTTGAGGAAACCTGACAGACAAAGAATGAGGAGAAGAGATCTGATCTGAGTAAGAGACTGTGAAGGACCTTCCAGAGAGGTAGGCAGATAACCAAGAGAGAGCAGGGCCCATTATGCCTACATTTGAAAGTATCCGTAGGAGTAAGGTGTGGTCAACAGTATCAAATGCTGATGACAGATCAAGAAGGATGAGTATGGAAAACTGACCTTTGGATTTCACTGTTAGATCATTGGCCACTTTAGTAAGAGCTATTTCTGTGGAGTAGTTTCGTTATAATTGCCAAATCAGATGGTCAATGGGCACCTTAACACCAGCAGCCTGAACTGTTGACTCAAAGCATGATGGATTCATGTTTCATGTTATTCAGCGTCCGAAATAATTCGCTTGGGCGCAGGATACAGCCGGTATATGGCTTATCCTGCTGCTGCACAAATTCCCGGCGGTGTTAATTACTATTCCCCCTCTAGGTCCACGTGGATAGCGGGGAATTATGTAATTCGGCTTCCAACTATTGCTGGAAGCCGAATTACAGTGTTTCAAAAGCTACTTCAGCACCGTCTTCTGACAGCACCAAAGTTACTGACTGTGCGCCGCTGTAGCCATAATTCCTATTACGGTCTATGGTGGCGCCGGCTGTGCCCAAGTCTCCTGTGCTGCATTTGCAGTGTTCAGTTATTCATGCCAAATCCTGGTCCTATTATCTGAATTTCACAGCTGAATTTGACACTGATAACACCAGGCAATGTTTTCCATCCATACTTGTACCGCCTCAGTTTCCAGTTCTTAGCTGACAGGAGTGGCACCAAGTGTGGTCTTTTGTTGCTGTAGCGTATCTTCTTCAAGGTTCATTGCATTGTGTGTTCAGAGATGAAATTCCGCATACCTTGGTCGTAGCTAGTGGTTATTTGAGCTACAGTTGCTTTTTTTTCTTTTCAAACCACTCTGCTCATTGTCCTCCGACCTCTGACATCAACAAGGCATTTTCGTCCAAAACTGCTTCCACTTACTAGATATTTTCTCTTTTTTTGGACCATTCTCTGTGAGCCCAAGAGATACAGTATGTGTGCATGAAAATCCCAGTAGATCATCAATTTTTATAATAGGCAAAATTTGCAGTTTGCGTTCAATCTTTGAAATTGTGAAACTGCATTTGCCACAGATGGAAATACATTGAGTTCCTGCCTCGAGATTAGCAGGTTTGCCATTTTTGTTAACAAGCGATTGAACAGGTGTACCTTATATACCCTCTTTCCCTGAAAATAAGACCTACCCTGAAAATAAGCCCTAGCTGGAATTTTGAGCATCTTGGAAATATAAGCCCTACCCTGAAAATAAGCCCTAGCGGAAGTTAAAGAGTAGGAAGAGGCAGCCAGTAAGTAGGGACACAGTGGTGCAGTGCCAATCGGGGCACCGGTCCTGTCATTCCAGCACAGAGCAAGGTTATCAGTTGTGTGCAGGGATGACAGGGCAGGTGCCTGATCAGTACAGCAGCATACTTGCAAATCCATGAACATGACAGTACAAAGGAACAGTAAATGTTCTGCTGAGAGACACGTCCTAATAGAAATATAAGACATCCCCTGAAAATAAGCCCTAGCACATCTTTTAGAGCAAAAATTAATATAAGACACTGTCTTATTTTCGGGGAAAGACGGTAGGGATAAGTGGCATAATCTTATGCTACGTACACACTTGCGAAAACGATCGTTCGCTAGGAACGATAATTGAAAGAAACGATACGGCAACGATAGGAATGCAACGATGGGATGCAGCGATCATCATACACATTTTAAGGATCGTTCTCGCAAGAAAAGAACGATCAGAAGGAAATGTTGCGTACATATTTATATAATATTAAAAAAAAAACACTAACATGGAGTTACAATAGATACAAATATATGACTGTTAACTTGAAAACAAAGTTTAATTGAAATGAGCAATGTAACAATCTTTACGACCGTGCTACAAAGGAAGTACTGAAGCTGGGCAGAATTCAACGCAGGTGCATTGGCCCTTGTAACGATTGTTCTCGGCCGATGTCTGTACACACTATAGTTTTGTAACGATTGTCGGTAGATACGATCCGTCAGGTTGGATATTTCCATCTGCCCGATGTCGTTCGTGTTAATGATCGTTGGGTAAAGTTTTTTCCCCAATTGTCGGCGGAACGATCGTTAATTAGCTGTTTCAAATGACCATAGTCGCCAGTGTGTACGTAGCATTAGTCTATCCAACAGGATTGCTAAAAATGTATGCTGGTCTACACATACAACTGCCTTTCACTGTTTCTATGGTGACATCTAGTGTCAACTGGTGAGATAACACACAACATTAAATTGCTTTTTAAGCTGCCTTCACACTTATCCCGGCATATTTCTGCATTTTCTAGCATTTGTGAATCAGCATTTTGTGATTTTTTGATTGTTATTTTTTGGAATGTGATTTTCCTGTGTATGAAGTTAATTTACATGACAATATTGTATCTAATTAGATTTAAAATTGGATGCTGTTTTTGCATAACAAAAGAGATATTTTAGCATTTTCATTGACTTGCATTATATGCATTTTGATCACATTTCCATTATGAGAAAAAGCATGCACATATTTTCTGCAGAAAAATTGCACCTGAAAAATCGCACAACAATGCAAGTCAAATGCAATGCCATTGACTAGCATTACACGTGCAGTGAACACTAATTCGCAAAAACGAAAAACACACAAATTCTATAATGTGTGAAAAGTCTCAAAACAAATCTTTTCTTAACTATCTTAGGACCGCGCTAGTTGAAATCTACGCCCTGTTTTGATGGTTATCTGGCTGCCAGGGCATAGATTTCAACTGCCGCTGAGCGTATCGCTGATCTTGCTACTGAATCCCCACAGTCTCCTGCCGCAGCTCACTTGCTCTGCCTGTCTCTATGATGGCAGAGCCCTGTGAGTGGGTCAGGAGCAGATTTCATTAGCTCCTGGCCCTGTCTGTCAATGTAAGCAACTCCTATTGGCTTACATTGATAGGCAGGGTAAGGAACCAATGAAACCTGCTCCTGACAGGCTCATAGGAACTCTGCCGTCATAGAGACGGCAGAGTGGGTGGCCCAGGTTCCCAAAGTGCGGCGGTGGCGGCGGTTGCGGTGGTTATGTGTGGCAATCGTCGGGATTACCAGCGGTCTCTGGACCTTGAGGGGGCAGAGACCGCTGGTACTTAAAGGACACCTGAGGCGACATGTGACATGATGAGATAGTCATGTGTATGTACAGTGCCAGGCACACTAATAACTAGGCTGTGCTCCTTTTTTCCTTTCTCTGCCCGAAAGAGTTAAATATCAGGTATGTAAGTGGCTGACTCAGTCCTGACTTAGACAGGAAGTGACTACAGTGTGACCCTCACTGATAAGAAATTTTCTTTTTATCTATTTCCTGCTCTTAGGAGCCATTTTCTGCTAGGAAAGTGTGTTATAGTTGGAATTTCTTATCAGTGAAGGTCACACTGTAGTCACTTCCTGTCTGAGTCAGGACTGAGTCAGCCACTTACATACCTGACATTTAACTCTTTCAGGCAGATGAAGAAAAAAAGGAACACAGCCTAGTTATTAGTGTGCCTGGCACTGTACATACCCATGTCTATCTCATCATGTCACACGTCACCTCGGGTATCCTTTAAGTGGTTAAGCCTAGCTAGACTGGGGAGTTGTGAAACAGGGTTGCAATGCAACGAAGGGGAAAAGTTGCATCGTGCCTTAACCCTCCTGGCGGTTTGCTAAAAATCCGCCAGGGGGCAGCAAATGCGTTTTTTAAAAAAAAAAAATTTCTTTTTCATGTAGCGAGACAAAGTCTCGCTACATGATAGCCGCTGCTCAGCGGCATCTCCCCGGGATCTCCTGGAGGGCTTCCCCCGTCGCCATGGGCGGGATGACGTCACCGACGTCGTGACGTCAAGGGGGACTCTGATCCACCCCACAGCGCTGTCTGGCACTGATTAGCCAGGTAGCACATGGGGTCTGGGGGGGGGGGCTGCGGCGCGACGGATAAGGGCGGATCGGCGGGTAGCGGCGGCGATTGGGCACTGCACGCAGCTAGCAAAGTGCTAGCTGCGTGCAGCAAAAAAAAAATTATGCAAATCGGCCCAGCGGGGCCTGAGCGGTGCCTCCCGGCGGCACAGCCCGTGCTCAGCACGGGCTTACCGCCAGGGAGGTTAAAGGATACATCCAAGGTGAAATAAAAATCAAAATCCATTTACCTGGGGCTTCCTCCAGCCCCTGGCAGCCATCCTGTGCCCTCGCCACCTGCGCAGTAGAGACCCGATGACGTCGGTTACACCGCGTGACCCGCACCATGGAGCGTACATGAAGCCGACCCGGAAGCTGACCTGGCGAGGTCGGCTTCTTCAGCGGAGGACACCGGTGGTGAGAGGAGCTGCGGCGAGGGCACAGGACGTCTGCCAGGGGCTGGAGGAAGCCCCAGGTAAGTGGATTTTGATTTTGATTTCACCTTGGACCTCTCCTGTAAAGAGAACCTGAGAAGTAAGGAAAACCTGGCGCTTCCTCCAGCCCCATGTACACCGCTGCCAACCTCGCCATCCTCTCCGCCCGGCCACACCATTAGACTGCAATCTCGCCTGGTATCGGTGCTCCAGTCGTGCCAGTCAGGGTCCACTGCGCGTGCGCGGCCTCTTTGTGCTACTGTATGTAAAGAGCGTTCTGCGGCATCACAGATAGTGCTGTGCAGACGCAGAAG
Organism: Hyperolius riggenbachi; assembly: GCF_040937935.1. Lineage (NCBI taxonomy): Eukaryota > Metazoa > Chordata > Amphibia > Anura > Hyperoliidae > Hyperolius > Hyperolius riggenbachi. The sequence continues at coordinate 342,116,915 of NC_090651.1, read as the reverse complement.
CGGAGGAAGTGCGATGGGGGAGTGGAGCCAGGCCGTGCATGCGCAGTGGACCCTGACTGGCATGACTGAAGCCCTAAGGCTTTGTTCGCATAATAGGCGTTTTTATAAAATTGTAAGCGTGGGCGATTTTCAAAATCGCCCTAAAAGCACTTGTGCAATGATTCTCTATGAGAGAGTTCATATCAGAGCGGTTCGTTTGCGATCCGCTTCGAAAAGCCATGCTTGAACCATTATTGAGGCGATTTGCCTCAATAAAAAGTATAGGAAAAACGCAAAATGCTCACAAAATCGCTTTGGCATTGGCAAGCGACTGCGTGAGCGTTTAAAAAAAAAAAAAAAAACTGTTGTATTTATTTTTTCCGTATTTTTTTTCCGGATCAAAAGACAAAAGCGCTCTGCAAAAGTGCTTACAAAAATGAGTAAATGCACAGAAAATCGCTGGAAAACGCTTTAAAAAATGCGGAAAAAAAGCCCACCGCAGACGGACATGTGAGCCGAATGCAATGTGAACAAGGCCTAATCCCAGCGAGATTGCTAACAGAGTGGCCAATGTCTTAATGGACATCAAAAACTCATCCATCAAACGGGTCTGTATTAATTGGGCATCAGTTTTTCATCTTTGACAACCCCGCTCTCCGTTAGCGATCGGTTAATGCGACGCATCTGTTCATCCTGACAAATTGCAGCCTTCTCAAACTTGCTCTCCGTCCAGCGGAACGGGCCAAGCAGATCCGTTCTAATGGAGTAATGTGACTGGATCCCATTGATTGAGGGTAGGGTCAGTGTTGCTCGGATACAATCCGTGATCACAAGCATTTTTCCACTATCCAACATCGTGATTCGAATTCATGATCGGGAATCAATCACGGCAGTCAGTCACAAATTCAGCCATTATTCAAAGTATTCGGCCGTGATCCGTGATTATCACCTGAAAATCCGTTGATTTTAGCGGTTAGGGCCCGTTTCCACTTGTGTGGAAAAATTTGCATGCGGATGTGAATTTTCATGCGGTTATATGTGAATTTTCATGCAAATTCGCATACGATTTCGCATGGATGACGATGTATGCAAATTTAACCATAGAAGTGCCTGTGTGCTTTTCCATTGATTCCATGCAAAATTGTATGCAAATTTGCATGAAAATTCGCATACCAATGCCACATGCAAAATTCCCTATTAAATACATTTTTAGATTTTTTCTGCAGAGAAAAACGCGAAGAAATCCTGACAAGTGGAAACAGTCCCATCCACTTGTATTGGCTATGCGAATTTACATGCGGCAAACGCATGCGAATTCGCGATAGTGGAAACGGGGCCCTTAATAGCAAAACCCCCTTACATGGTAGAAACACCAAGTTTTCTAGATATGTTAAGAAGAATAGTGGGAACAAGAGGAAATGCATTTTTCAAACAGTCCTTATAGTTTTTGAGAACATGAGGCTTCCCCCTCCCCTGTAGCTGCAGGCAATCAAGCGCTGTCTCCCCCGAAGCGTCCCGCAATCCTGGCTCGACAAGCCTGACGAGCTAGATTTATTTACCTACCTTGGCTCCAGCGGGTGGCGTTGTTGCAGCTATCAGCATGGAAATAAATGGAAATAGCCGATCTCTTTCGGGTCCGCTCTTCTACGCAGGCGCTGGAGACTTGCTCCTGTGCGGTAGAGCGGCCTGACAGCGATTGGCTATTTTCGCCTATTTCCAAAGGTAAATATTTACATGGGGCACAGCGAGACCGCCGTAGGACACAGGAGGACGGGGGAAGCCTCAATAGGATGCGGAGGCTTCGACCAGCCGAGGTGAGTATCCCCAGGGGAACTTTTTCATGTTACAGATTTTCTTTAAATGTGGTAGTAGCGATAAATGACAGTTAATCAGTGGTGCTCACCGCCAGGTCGTGATCACGCTTACGCGTGGATTCACGACCATTTTGACGCATTCCGCCTCGGGCACGCTAAGCCGTGAATAGATTTTCAACCACGAAAATCTACTTCGGCTTCGCGTGAATGCGGACAGAAATCCGCATTCACGCTCGTGAAACCCGGGGCTGAAGTCGTGGTTTGCGGAAATGCGTCAAACTATGCGGAAGTGACACATTGCAGGCCAATCAGAGTGCCCCAGCCAGGCCCTAGCAACCAATCACAGGAGGGGAGCTATGCCCTCCCCTCCTGAATATAAAGCAGCGGCCATGATGGAAAAGCTCTGTCCTTGCTAGACTGTGGTGCTGAGAGGATTATCTCCAGGCCATTGTTGTTTGAGCAAGTGCATTTATTGTGTTAAAAACAATGCGTTTTTTTTGCTAACACTGCTCTTATACTGTACACAGTTAGCTAGTCAGTGAGTGATTGCTGTAGTTAGTTGTAGTCAGTGTAGTGTAGTGGGAGTGTGGGAGTCTAGTGATTATTTAACTGTGTGTAGTGCAGGCAGGTTCAGTGCTGCAGTGTAGTCAGTGTAGTGGGAGTGGGGATTATCTGTGTGTAGTGCAGGCAGGCAGGTTAGTGCAGCTGCAGTGTTCACTTGCATATTCCAGTGACAGTTATACACTTGTACTATTTGCAGGCAGCCAGTTACACCGCCGGCGCCGCCACTCTCTGCCAGTGCTGTTCATTCATTCTGTCAGTGACCTTGTGCCGTGCCCAGTGCCCACTGCTCGCTCGCTGGCATATGAGCACCTCATTACACAGTGTGACATCCTTGTGTGCCCACTGCATCCTTCAGTGACCTAGTTGTATATCCAGTGCCCACTGCTGTGCCCACTGCATCCTTCAGTGACCTTGTACTGTGCCCACTGCATCCTTCAGTGACCTAGTTGTATATCCAGTGCCCACTGCTGTGCTCACTGCATCCTTCAGTGACCTTGTACTGTGCCCACTGCATCCTTCAGTGACCTAGTTGTATATCCAATGCCCACTGCTGTGCCCACTGTATCCTTCAGTGACCTTGTACTGTGCCCACTGCATCCTTCAGTGACCTAGTTGTATATCTAGTGCCCACTGCTGTGCCCACTGCATCCTTCAGTGACCTTGTACTGTGCCCACTGCATCCTTCAGTGACCTTGTACTGTGCCCACTGCATCCTTCAGTGACCTAGTTGTATATCCAGTGCCCACTGCTGTGCCCACTGCATCCTTCAGTGACCTTGTACTGTGCCCACTGCATCCTTCAGTGACCTTGTACTGTGCCCACTGCATCCTTCAGTGACCTAGATGTATATTCAGTGCCCACTGCTGTGCCCACTGCATCCTTCAGTGACCTTGTACTGTGCCCACTGCATCCTTCAGTGACCTTGTACTGTGCCCACTGCATCCTTCAGTGACCTAGTTGTATATCCAGTGCCCACTGCTGTGCCCACTGCATCCTTCAGTGACCTTGTACTGTGACCACTGCATCCTTCAGTGACCTAGTTGTATATCCAGTGCCCACTGCTGTGCCCACTGCATCCTTCAGTGACCTTGTACTGTGCCCACTGCATCCTTCAGTGCCGTTGTACTGTGCCTGGTGCATCCTTCAGTGACCTTGTACTGTGCCCACTGCATCCAGTGATTCATTACTAGCAACATGTCTGGCAGGGTTTCGCGGGGTGAGAGGAAAGGGAGTTCAATTGCCTCAGCCACTTCTGGGACTGCTCCACGTCCAGGGAGAGGACGCCCAGCTGTACGTGGTCGTGATGCAGCAGAAAGAGGGGCAGCAAAGCCTGGGCCGAGTCATCGGACGCCATTGTCCAAATATTTTAAAGTTTCTGAACTGCTGAACTGAACGCCCGCTTTGTCCTCCTCCTCCTCCTGACTCAGTCGCTACCACGGTACCACCAATGTACTCTGTCTGCGTTATCACCGGGTGCATTTAATTTTTTGGCCAGCACTATGACGCTGTGCTGCTACTACTACCACCAGTATGTTGGCATGGTCCTTCTGTGCTGCTGCTGCTGAACTGACCGCCCGCATTGTCCTCCTCCTCCTGACTCAGTCGCTTCCACCAATGTACTCTGTCTGCGTTCACACTGCCCGGGTCACCGGGTGCATTTAATTTTTTGGCCAGCACTATGACGCTGTGCTGCTACTACTACCACCAGTATGTTGCCATGGTCCTTCTGTGCTGCTGAATTGACCGCCGGCATTGTCCTCCTCCTCCTGACTCACTCGCTTCCACCAATGTACTCTGTCTGCGTTCACACTGCCCGGGTCACCGGGTGCATTTAATTTTTTGGCCAGCACTATGACGCTGTGCTGCTACTACTACTACCAGTATGTTGCCGTGGTCCTTCTGTGCTGCTGAACTGACCGCCCGCATAGTCCTTCTCCTGACTCAGTCGCTACCACCACTGCACTCTGCGTTCACACTGCCCGTGTCCACTGACAACTCTGCTGCGATGTCATTGCTAATTGCTGCAAAAAAACAAAAAAAAATTACAAAAACCTCTCTGGGGCCTTTTTGGCGTCAGCCACTCATCCTCCTCCAGCGGTACCTTCGCCGCCAAGTGCCATTGGAACTCGCCTTCACCTCTTTGACTGCTTAACGCGTATATCCCTTTTTAAAACCACTTATTACCAATTAATAGCCCCATTTAAAGTGTTGATTTCACTTTAAAATCCATTTTCTCTAGAATTTTTTGGGGGGAATTTCTTATGTTGAAGTTATGTTGCCCCTTATCACCTTGATAATCCATGCAATTTGGAGGATTGTAGCATGTATGGGGGCTTTGTTATTAACGTTAAAAGAAAATCCGCCTCCGGGCGGGAATCCACGCGTGATTACGCCATTCACGGCAGAAAATCCGCGTGGTTGCGTGGACGCGGACGAAAATCCGCATGTGGCGGGGCCGAATGCGAATTTTTTTTTGCAACCACGCGGATTGCCGAATTCGTGGATGAGGCACATCCGAGCATCCCTGCAGTTAATGTGTTTACCGCATTGACATGTATACTTTTTTCCTTTGAAACTTCCTTTGAAACTTTAAAATCAATTTTCTCAAAAACTATAAGGTCTTTTTGAAAAACAAAAAAATTTCCCCTTGTTCCTACTGTTCTACTTATCATATTCTGCAAATTAGATGTTTATAGCAAGTAAGGGGGCTTTGCTATTAACCGCTAAAGTCGGCAGGTTTTGGCGGCCGGTTTTTAATCACAAATACTTTTTTTTTTTAATTTGAAACTTTAAAATCGATTTTCTCAAAAACTATAAGGTCTTTTTGAATTTTTTTTTAAAGTTGTAGCCACTGATCACTTTTATAATCCATGCAATGTTGGTGATTGTAGCATGTATGGGGGCTTTGCTATTAACGTTAAAGTCAAATCCGTGATCACTTCTAAAATCCGAGTTGAATCCGGGGCCACGATTCAAATCCGGATCATGATCACAGCATATCTGTATATTGATTCTGCCGTGGCTGGATTTTCGAATTCGTGATTGGGGGTATCTAAGCAGCGGTGCGCATGGCAGAAATTTGCGTGCGCGGCGGGCGCATGCGCAGTGACAGACCTAGCCCGTTTTTAAACGGGCTAAGGTCACTAGTCCTAAATAATTTACTGCTTTCTACTATATGTTGTTACAGTGCCGCTTTAAGCCTAACTTGAAGAGAACATGTGGCGAAGACAGCACAAGGATTTATACTCACCTGGGGCTTCATCCTACCCCCTGTAGTCTGTGGGCTCCTTCGGCGTCCATCCGTCCCATCCGTTCACTCACAGTTAGCCACATTAAAGTCCCTAATTGAGCCAGTTGGGGACTACCATGCATGTGCAGCCCTGACTCTGCACAGGGGTGCGGCTAAGGTTTTCGTGGCCTCAAGCGGCAGATAGTTTGTACCCCCTTCCTGCAACAAAGGGAGCTGTGTGCAAAGCTTGCCCCCCCTCCTGCCGGCCGCTTAGCTCCGGTCACCATGGGTACTTCAGATCGGTGCCTCTGGCGTCATGAGAGGCGCCAGATGGAAGTAAGCATGGTGGCAGGACGCTAAGCTGCCACCAGAATAACGATGAAATGCGGTGCTGGCCATGCGAGTTACAGCAGAAGAAGCCCAGGGGCCATGGAGCACAGCAATAGAAGAAAAAGACTTGGTCTCCACCTGGATGAATGCAATTGTAGCACTATTTTATTGCACCATAATGTCACTATGGTGCAATAAAATAGTGCTACAATTGCATTCATCCAGGTGGAGACCAAGTCTTTTTCTTCTATTGCTGTGGATTGTTGCACCTTGAGGGATCCGGGTGTGGACTGGTTGACTCTCTGGCTCAATTATATTATTGCAGTTGAGCTTCTAGGACTGCTTCTTTTTGCCATGGAGCACAGGGCAGCCCAGCTAAAGGGCACTTGCACACTACATGCGATTGCAATTTGCGGTTTTTAATTGATACTGCGCGCTGCATTTTTTCTACGTTTTTCTTGTTTTGATAGCATTCAGGGCCCGTTTCACTTGTGCGTTGCGATTTCAGTGCGGAAAACGCATGTGCGATTTCGCATGCGGATGCGTTTTTCCATGCGATTTCGCATGCGTTTTGTGGCCAAGCGTTTTTAACCATGTCAATGCTGGTGTGCTTTTTACATTGTTTTTACACAAAAACGCATGGCAAAAACGCATGCGTTTTTGCCTATTAATTACATTGTATGCGAATAGCATAGCGGTATGTGGTATTCAAATTCTGATGGCTCTGCCGTGCAGATTTTTTCAGGTGGAAACAGTCCCTTTCACTTGTATTGGTTATGCGAATCTGCATGCAGATTCGCTGTAGTGGAAACTGGCCCTCTGGGAAGATCGGAATCCCAAATCGGAATCACAAATTGGATTTGCAGTGTGCAGGGGGCCTAAGGCTTACCAGGGAGAGCGAGGCCCCAAGCAGGGGCTTGCGTTGCTTGTACCCTGGCGGCGCATCTGGCTTTGCACCTCCTTGGTTGCGCTCCTGTGGCTTGGAGCATTCTGCGCCTGGCTTATAAGCCTCAACTAATTGCACAGACACAAAATGCTACCAGCCATGAGAGCGCAACCAAGGAGGCAAGTGGGCAGGAGCGGACATGCGCAGTAGTCCTGGACCCTGACTATCAGGGCTGACAGCAGAAAATGGAGGGGACCGGAAAGACACCAAGGGAGCATACGGACTAGAGGCAGGGCCGGAGCTACCATAGGAAAAAAGGGGCAATTGCCCCAGGGCCCCAGAGCCTGTAGGGGCCCCAAAGGTGTCCCTCCCCATCTTAACTGTTGCTCCCCAGGGACTCTGCAGAGTCTGTTAAGTTGGGAGGTGATTGGGGGAGGGTCAGCAGCCAGCTCAGGGGCCCAGGAGGGAAATTTGGCTGCAACAAAGGGCCTCTAATGATGCTTTTTGGTCGGGGGTGTCTGCTGGGGGGCCCCCAGGCTAATTTTGCCCTAGGGCCCAATTTTTACTTGAACCGGCCCTGACTAGAGGGGGCTGGAGGAAAGCCAAGGTAAGTATAAGGCTAGGTGCACACTTAGCAGAAACGCTAGCGTTGCGGAAAACACTACATTTTCGCTGCTAATGGAAGTCTATGGGCCGCAGGAAAAAACGCATATCAAAAACGCATATGCGTTTTATATGCATGCGTTTCGAGAAACGCTGGTTTTGTTGCAGGATGTGCAAAAACGCACATAATGAATGTCAATGGAAATGCATTAGTATGCGTTTTCCATGCATTTTTATATGCATTTTTGTGGGAAAAAAAATTGTGATTGTATTTCCACCTCCTGTTGTCTTCCTATTCATTTGCATAAAACACAATTGTAAAACGCATATGCGTTTTGTATATGTGAACCGCAAACACATTAAAACGCACGCAAACGCTTGAAAAACACAAACGCTTGAAAAAAAAAAAAACGAACACAAACGCACCAAAAATGCAGTAAAAATCAGCAAAAACTTTTCAAAAATACACACACAAAAACTGCACGTGACATAAAACACGACCTTTCATGGTATGTTATTTGTGCACCTACCCTGAGGACTGCCATTTGTGAATCATGCAATTTGCGCCATATGCATTTTAATGGAACAAAATGCATGAAAAAATACTGGCTGCATTGACAAATGCAAATACAATGAAAACACAGAAATGTAGTAGAATATAACATGCATTTATTATCCTTCCAGTGTGCCTCCTGCCTGTGTTGATTAATGCAAAATGTCATGTACATTTTATGCAGTTTGGAACTAGTCGTCCAAACTAAAGCACTACTTACCATTTTTTTTGGGGGGCGGGGAGGATTTCCAAACTGCATTTAATTTGCATTAAATTTGCATGCAAGACAGCATTATTGATCATCTATAGTACCTCTGACTAGTGACGGTCAATGACATGCAAACATTTCTGAGTTGATGCAGAATTATGCCAATTTTGCATTCAAGTGTAGCAACTTGAAAAATGGTCCAATCAAATCTCGCTTAGGGCTCAGCCACAGCCACACTATAAGCGCTTTTCTGAGCGCTTGTGATTGATAAGCGCTTTCTGAGCGGAGCAGTGCTTTTCAGCGCTGCTAGATTTGGGCGCAGCCGGCGCCTCCATACACTTCAATAGGAATAATTCCTATTGAAGTGCTCAGTGAGTAACGTCGGCTCCGTCAGAAGACTGAGCCGACGTTGCTTAAAAACGTAATAATTCGGCATCCAGCAATCGCTGGAAGCCGAATTATTTCATTCCCCCACTATCCATAGCGGCCTGGAGGGGGAATAGTAATTAAATCGGCCCGGACTTGTGCAGAAGCAGGATCAGCTATATACCGCTGTATCCTGAACCCAAGTCTACCGGCGCCGATTTCAAATGTACTCCTTTCTGAGTGCTTTTTAAAAATAGCTCCCATTCACTTTAATTAAAATCAAGGTAAAAATCGCGTAAAAATTGGCGCAAGTTTTACGCACAATATACATTTTTGAATGAGGGTTAGTGCACACCAAAAAGCGCTACCGTAATCGCAAACACTCTTTTTGAAGTGATTTTTCTAGGTGAATAGGCATGTGCCTAGCGATTTTCTAATCCTGCCTAGTGATTTTTGGAGCGTCTTGGTGTAGCATTTTTTATGTTTTGTGACAGTAGAGCTGGAACTGAACAGCTGTTACAAAAACGCTTGGGAAATCGCTGTGATCTAGCACTTTTCAGAGTGATTTTCCACTTTCCTAGGGTGCGTACAGACATCAGACTATAGTCGCTGGAAACGATCGTTACCGACAACATTGCCCGAGGATCGTTTGTAAAAAGTGCACGAACGATCATTAAAACGAACGACCAACGAGATATGTCGTTGGTAAAGAACGATCCATTCTGCCAGATCTTTTTCAACGACCATCGTTCAAAAAGTAATGTCTGTACAACGATCGGTCGTTGATTGTTCGTTCTCAAAGCTTTGCACATGCTCAAACAGTTATTTTTTTGTGTGTTTGAAATCAGATTATACATCATGTTGCGCACGCAACGCTCATTCCAAGATCATTTGTACACGAACGATGTTCAAAGTAGCCTTTCTTCAAACGATCATCGGCCAATACCTCCCTTAACATCGCTCGACGTTCAGAACGAACGATCGTTATCGTATGTCTGTACGTACCCCTATACTTAACATTGGGCTCTATTCTCAATGAGTTACCGCATGAGTTAAATTAGTTAGTGATAAACACCGACCAAAATATCTCCATTTTGAAATTCAAAATCATGCGGTAAAAGTGAGGTAAAAGTGTGGTAATTACCTCAAAATTTATCTCCAATTTGAGATTCTCAATTAAAAAGTTGGTGTTAATTAAGGATTTTTTTTAATCACCTACAATTGGTAGGTGATAATTATCACTTCTCTGCTTTTGGCCTTCAGGATGGAGCCTTTTGAGCTTTCTTTGCTCGGGTTTATGTCGGTTTTACACAGAAGGCAGAAAAGACGAGTGTGTCTAATCTCAAGGCGCACTTTCAGACCTTGCACAGTCTTTTAGATGATTGAATAGATGCCGAGGAGGAAATTCCTCTCTGCTGTAAAAGATAAGCAACAGCATAATTACCTTTAAAGAAAAGCATTTCTTTGTTACAGCTGATACAAATCTAACAAAAAATCTCCAGTGTATGTACTTCTTGCTTTCATGGAAGCAGACATAGGGTTAACATCCTGTGTTTACACATTAGCTGCTCTGCTGAGGCAGCCAGCTGGCACAGCTGAGAGCTAAAATTACAGTTGTGATTATTCACAGATGAGGGGGAATTAGACAGGCTAAATTATATACATACAGGGTGCACTTCTATATGTTTTCCTTCTGTCCTGTGCAAGAGTTGAGGTCCCACTTTACATGTGACAGGCTTTCCTGGGCCGTCTCTGTGTAATGGGTGGCAAGCATATGGGCTGCCCTACAGTGGTCAAAGCTTTATTTCCATACATATTACTGACAGTTTTATCACCTGTTTTATCACCTGCTGCACTTTTATCAAACATTTATCACACTTGGTACATTTTTAGTGAATAACTCACAATTTTCACTATTTTTAGTGAATTATCACTGGAGGTAATTTTTCACCCAAAAAAGAGTTACCGCACGTGGTTTTGTGAATAGAGCCCCTTGAGGCTGAATCGCCTCAGAAATCAGCAGAAATGCTGCAGGACCGGCATTTGCGCTTGGGAAAAACATTTAGGGCTGGCGCACTGTGCAAAGCGTTAGAGTTTTTAAAAGTGCTCAGAAGTGCTCTTGGTGTGCACTGGGCCTAAATGAGCATTTTTGCTCATGTATTCAAGCTGAATTGCTCCAAAATATGCTGCATGCAGCAGGATTGCGATTTTAGAAAAATCACAACGCTACTGTGGGACCTTCTTAGGGTTTCAGTAGCCAAGCGCTTTTCAAAGCGGTGACAATCTGAAAAGCTCTCAGAAGCGCTCTTGGTGTGCATCAGCCCTAACAATGAAGCGGCAGCATAGGTCAGTTACCCTCTCTTGTCATGCTCTGTGCCCCCTGTACAGAAAGGGCTCTAATTCACAAAACCATGTGCGATAATGTTTTTTTGGTCGTAAACTTACCGCCTGCGGAAAACACCGAAAAATTTCCACATTCACTAAAAATGTTCTGCATGTTTCCCGCATGCGGGAACAATGCGTAAAAAAATTTGGGAAACATGCGTAATTATATAGTAAAGATGCGGAAAAAAAGTTGCATAAAAAAACTTGCCCATAAAAAAAAAAAATTAAAGTCCACCAAACACGGCACTCAAGGCTCCAGACTCCATTTAAGTCAATGGGAAGCAAAATATATCACCAAGTACTAGTAGGTGATAAAAATTTGGTAGATAAGTCAGAAATGACGCGCCTCTTTTTTTTGTGAATTTGAATTTTTTTGCGGAAACTACCGACTTTTGCGGACTTTTACCGCATTTTTTACGCATGCGGGTAATTAATGCGTAAACATTTGTGAATGTCAAGGGGCTCTATTCATAAAACATTTGTGGCGAAAAAACTCCTGGAGGGAAAATACCGCAGCGGTATTTTAGACTTCTGGGTGGTCATTCATAAAAATGTTGGCAGCTGCGATCACAGAGCGGAGATCTCCCGCTAAAGGCTGGCGGTAAGCTGTCGGAAGGCATGCGGAAACACTTCAGCCAGCAGAGTCCCTCCGTGCGCTGCTCTCTCTGGGAGGTCTGTCCCATTCACTTGTATGTAATCCGCAAAATCAGAGGAAGCGGTATTTCCCGTCCACATACCGCTTCCTCTAAACTTCATGAATGGCCATTTTGTTACTTTTTTCTAGATAAATCTAGAAAAACACTAGAGAAGGCGGAAATTTCTCGCTCTGCTAGGGGAATGTAGATTTTCATGCGGGAACAGCATTTATGAATGCCCACTTTGCTAAATGGACGGGAAAATCCGCTGTTTTGAGCGGATAACTTGCGGTAACGTTTTATGAATAGAGCCCAAGATGTTTTTTTTTTCAGTCGGGAATTTACCGCAAGTGCATTTCCGCATGCGGAAAATCATTGAGAATAGAGCCTGTAGGCCTAGTGCACACTAGAGCGGTTCTGCTGCGGTTTGCGATCCGCTTGCGGGTGCGGATCCGCTTGGGTAATGTATTTCAATGGGCTGGTGCACACCAGAGCGGGAGGCATTTTGCAGAAACGCATACTCCCGGGCTGCTGCAGATTTTGGATTGCGGAGGCGTTTCTGCCTCAATGTTAAGTATAGGAAAAACGCAAACCGCTCTGAAAAACGGCACTTCAGAGCGGTTTGCCAGGCGTTTTGTTACAGTAGCTGTTCAGTAACAACTTTACTGTAACAATACATGAAATCTACTACACCAAAAACGCTTCACAAAACCGCAAAATGCTAGCTGAAACGCTACAGAAAAAGCGTTTCAAAATCTGCTAGCATTTTGCGGATCTGCTAGCGTTTTTTGGTGTGCACCAGGCCAAAGGGACTGTTTGGCCTAGTGCACACCAGAGCGGTTCTGCTGCTGTTTGCGATCCGCTTGCGGCTGCGGATCCGCTAGGGTAATGTATTTCAATGGGCTGGTGCACACCAGAGCGGGAGGCGTTTTGCAGAAACGCATACTCCCGGGCTGCTGCAGATTTTGGATTGCGGATGCGTTTCTGCCTCAATGTTAAGTATAGGAAAAACGCAAACCGCTCCGAAAAACGGCACTTCAGAGCGGTTTGCCAGGCGGTTTTTGTTACAGTAGCTGTTCAGTAACAGCTTTACTGTAACAATATATGAAATCTACTATACCAAAACCGCTACACAAAACCGCAAAACGCTAGCTGAAACGCTGCAGAAAAATAAGAAAAAGCGTTTTAAAATCTGCTAGCATTTTGCGGTTCTGCTAGCGGTTTTTGGTGTGCACCAGGCCTAACTCATGTTGCAAAAATCATCCCTACCTATGACCACACCCACTTCTTGCAGATTTGCCTAAAAAGACCATCATTTAACCGGCTCCTCCTCTCTGATCTAGCCTTCCTCCTACCTATAAAAGGAGGTCCTAAAATTCTCTGTATTATTAGAGCTCAGGGGTGCTCTTCTCATTCAGCTGCTGAAGGCTTAAACAATGGAAATTCTTGCAAGACTCCTTTGCATGCTTTCTGCCCTGGCAGCTGCAGGTAAAGATTTGTTTTCTTACTAAGTAGGGCTTAAGGTGCCCATACATCTGGTGATTTTGCAGGCCGATCAACCTTAATAAAATCAAATCTGCATGATCTACATGCTGCACTACTGATCTGTCATAAGTGTAAGGCCTCGTTCACATCAGGGCCGTTTCTGTGCGCTTTCCACAGCGCACTGCCCTGTGCGATCAGCAAGGTATTCATTTTTCTATGTAACTAAATGTAGCTGGTTCACATCTATGCGCTGCGCTGAGCAGCGTTACAGAAACGTAGTGTTGCATGCATTTCTGTGCGCTGAGCTGTAAAGCGCACAGCAATGCAAGTGAATGGGTCCGCTTTTTTAGCGCATAGAAGCGCGTAGAAGCGCATGCGTTTTTACCCCTAATTGGAGAAAAAAATACATTTACATACAAAAACAAAGTTTTATTGACAACTGCTGCTGCTACAGTAAGCAAAACGTGCTTTAAAGAAGCGCAGCGCAATGCATAGAAACGCGGACTAAAGCGCGCACAAGTGCATGCGTTTTTTACCATGCGCTTTAACACGTTTTTCAGCGCAGCAGATGTGAACGAGGCCTAAATCAAGTGTGCAGTGGTAATGATGTTCAGTATTGCCCCCGCCCCAGTTTAATGTCTTAAAACCTCACCTGTTGATTCCTGGCTTTCTCTGTTCTCACCACCTAGGGCTCTATTCACAAAGCATTACCGCATTCGGTAATGCTCAAAACAGTTGATTATACCCATCACCTTCCCAAGTTACAATTCACTAACCTGCTACTGCACACAAAATCACAGTTCTCAACTAGTGAGGTAAATTACCGACTAGTGTGCTAATCACCCCAGGAAATGTCAATTAGTGTCAAGCACTTCATTCACCGGCCAAAAGTGTTGGTAATTTTTTCCAGCCCACAGCAGCCGAAAACCTGCTCTCTCTCATGCTGTCTCTGTGTGGTAGAAGAGCTCCCCCTGGTGGCTGCAGCACATCTAAAGGGAAGACAGTCCCACAAACACAGCTCCTTTCCTGCTGGAAGGCTGGCAAGTGACACTTACCGACCAGGGCTTAGTGAATTGAGGCATGTTTGTTCGGTAAACTACCAAACTTCTGCCTCATGGGGGAAAAGTTTTTTGTGATGTTTGGGAAAAAGTGTAAAATACGGCAGGAGGTATTTTACCTCCAAACATTTTTTACCACACTGCTTATTGTGAACAGAGCCATCATCACTGCAACAGCCTGTACCATGTGGACCCATGTACCTGGTGCCATGTTGTACAGGCTAGGGATGGTCGTAGTCAGCCAACTTCGCTACGCTGGAACTACGTGTAGTTTTACGCAATTACGCTTTGCCAAACTACGGCTTCGAAATCAAATATTCATTCTGTATGCATTTTGTAGACTACGTGTTAAAATACGCAATTACGCGTAGTGCGAAGCGTAGGGTATGCGGACACTGATGCCCTTATGCGGAAAAATTTCTGCATTAATTCCTCTGTAAATGCTTATACAGAGAACTCTTCTATGCGTACATTCACCTTTCCAATGTGTAATTTTGTACACCTACAATGCGGAAAAATACACGAGTAACGCATTCGTAGTTTACTTCATAATACACATGTTACCTACGTGTAGCGGTACTTCGCTGCTCTTAAATTTGTAAGCGTAGTTTTGAAGCTTTGCCTACGAACTATGATGTGTAAATTGGCACTGACATAGTTTCTGCTCATTACTGGGACAGGCTATTGTGGACATGGCAGATTTGATGGTGAAATCGGTCTGTGGTGGATGGCAACAGATCCATCTCTGATCAGATTCCATAGAGAGATCTCTCTGGTTGATCTGCCCGTACATTGCCTGATGTATGGGCACCTTTATAGTGTAAAACAGAGATGGCCAATAAGATGCAATTATTTATTTTTTAGCTTTCATTTGAATTTCCTGTAAATTGTTTGCAGCTGGAAATAGGACTGGTGTGAATAATTGATTTTTGGTCAAACTGCATAAAATGGACAATGGGCTTTATTCACAAAGGGCACGTCAGTAAAATAAGTCTTCTGTAAAATAGCTCATCTGGTATTTTACGCTCCTCCCTCCCCCGCCCCCCCCCTGCACAGCCAGATAATGTTTACATAAATGTATCAAGTAAAGAATGTGTACACAAGATAAGATTATAAGCAGTTCGGATGCGGGTTCTCCCTGCAGAAGAAAGTCAGCCCTGTGTAACCCTTAAATACTGTTTAACAAAAAAAAAATGGGCTCTATTCACAATCATTTTCCGCATGAGGAAATGCACTTGCGGTAAATTCCCGACTGCAATGATCATCACCTACTAGTACTTGGTCATATATTTCACTTCCCATTGGCCTAAATGGAGTCTGGAGCCTTGAGTGCTGTTTGCTGTACTTCAATTCTTTTTTTTTTTTTTTTTTTGCCACTTTTTTCCGCATGTTTACTGTAATTACGCATGTTTCCCAAATTTTTTTTATTTTTTTTTTTATTTTTTTTATGCGTTGTTCCAGCATGCGGGAAACCTGTGGAACATTTTTAGTGAATGTGAAAAAAAGCGGAAATTATCACTGGCGGTAAATCTTTTACCGCATGTGTGATTGTGAATAGAGCCCATTGTGATAGTATATTATATGCTGTAAACAATCTTTTAGAGCAAAGAAGACATTCTGGGTTATATTCCACTTTAAACAGGGACTCCAGTTAACATTTTTACTGTTGGCAGGTGATGTAGCTGCAGAATGGTTTTCTGGCAGTTGTAAACAGCTATTTCCCACAATGCAGCACGGTTCACAGAAAGGAAACTGCCAAGAGTACGTATGTTTCTTGTGGGAGGGGTTTCACCACTATCAGTCAAACAGCGCCTCCTGATGGTCTGTTTGTGAAAAGGAATAGATTTCTCATGTAAAAGGGGTATCAGCTACTGATTGGGATAAAGTTCAATTCTTGGTCGGAGTTTCTCTTTAATGCGGAAATCTTTGTGAATTGCAGTTTCTTGACATTTCTTGATGCAATTACCGCACAAGTTGAAGCAAGAAGTTTTAAATCAGGATGAAACCATTTATTGGCCAACTAAAAAGTTTTTAGTTGGCCAATAAATGGTTTCATCCTGATTTAAAACTTCTTGCTTTTACTGATGGCTAACACGGTACAATACCCTACTGCTACTACCGCACAAGTCGGTAAATTACCTCACTAGTCGGTAATGTTTGTTTCCTGTGCGGTGATGGGTTTAGTGAATTGGAATATGGGAAGGTGATCAGTAAAATCTGCTGTTTTCAGCATTACCGTAATGCTTTGTGAATAGAGCCCAATGTGGTGTTCAGGGGTAACTGTAATGCTAAAAAGCAAATCACACAGTGTAGGAACACATCTGGCAGAAACGCCAGCGTTCCATAAAACACTAGCGTTAATGGGCGTAATGTAAGTCAAAGGGCCGCATGAAAAAAACACATTTGTTTGTGTCCTGCAACGTGTGTTTTTGAAACACAGAAATTGCTGCATATTTTTCTGAAACGCAACTAAAATGCATATAATGTATGTCAATGGTGATGCAGCGGTATAGCTTTTTAGTGTGTGTGTGTGTGTGTGTGTGTGTGTGTGTGTGTGGTTTTTTTTTTTTTTTTTTTTTTTCTTTTTTTTTTTTTTTATATATATTTTGTATAGAAAACAGTTTGATGTATTTCCACTTCTTGTTGACTTCCTAGTGACAAGCTAGAGAGGACATTGAAAACGTTTGCTGCTCATTTAAGGCTAGTTACACACCAGGACGTTGCGTTTAGGGGACGTTATAGGGCACATAACATGCCCCTAACGCAACACCTGGTGCTCTCTGGTGTGGACATCGGAGTGAGCCGCGTTGTGCAGCTCACTCTGGCGTCCGTGATGCGTACTCTTAGACGCATGCGGCATCACGTGGTCCCGCCCGGCCAATCGCCGCACAGGGCGGCCGCTCCAGGAAGTAAACACTGCACGTCACTGAGTGCAGTGAATATTAATTAGCCATGTGCCCGGCCGCTCTCCCCTCCTCCCCAACATGACTGAGCATGTGCAAACAGTCTAACGCGGCTTAGCCGCGTAGAACGCATAGCATGCAGCACTTTGCTGCGTTACAATGTAACGCAATGTGGGCAGTGTGAACAGCCCACTTGTGTTACATTGCTGTGCGTTGGGGGAGCGTTACAGGCTGCACTAATGTGCGCATGTAACGTCCCTGTGTGCAAGAAGCCTAATGGAAGCTTATACTTTTACAGTAGAGAGGTGTGTGTGTGTGTGTGTGTGTGTGTGTGTGTGTGTGTGTGTGTGTGTGTGTGTGTGTGTGTGTGTGTGTGTGTGTGGCAGGCCAAGCATCTCAAACAGACGAGTAAACTCCCAACAATCAAACTTCTAAGCTCTTCTACACAACCCACAAGAGAAATGATGCAAGTGCATTCTTCTATACTGGACACTTTCCCCCAAAATTTGCTTAGAGGCCTGGTGCACACCAAAAAAACGCTAGCAGATCCGCAAAATGCTAGCAGATTTTGAAACGCTTTTTCTTCTTTTTCTGAAGCGTTTCAGCTAGCATTTTGGGTTTTTTTGAAGTGTTTTTGGTGTAGTAGATTTCATGTATTGTTACAGTAAAGCTGTTACTGAACAGCTACTGTAACAAAAAACGCCTGCAAAACCGCTCTGAAGTGCCGTTTTTCAGAGCGGTTTGCATTTTTCCTATACTTTACATTGAGGCAGAAACGCCTCCGCAATCCAAAATCTGCAGCAGCCCGGGAGTATGCGTTTCTGCAAAACGCCTCCCGCTCTGGTGTGCACCAGCCCATTGAAATACATTACCCTAGCGGATCCGCACCCACAAGCGGATCGCAAACCGCAGCAGAACCGCTCTGGTGTGCACTAGGCCAAAGGGCATATCAGAAATGCATTAAAAAACCACAGGTGCGTTTCAAATGTGCGTAATGCAAACTCACTCAACATGCACTTAATTATGCCAAAACGCACAAACGCATATGCAGCAAAATGCAACATTTCTCGCACCACTTACTATATTCCCAGACTGAGAAAGGTACAAAGATACAATAGAAATGATCAACGAGATACAAATACTTCTGAGTTGATGTAAATGTATGCTAATATATGCAGTTTGAAAATGGACCAATCAATTTAATTGCAGGACCTGCAGCATTTTGAGCATGTTAGCACTCAATGCAAAGTATATAAGCGCTGCATAAATTATTTATCAAATCGATTATGCAGTGTTTTGGGGGGGGCGGAGCATTCATGCTTTGAATTAAACTTGAAACACTTACCCAGTGTCTTGAGTTTCTTCTTTCATCCATAGCTCCGCCCCTAAAGGAATCAGGGATGGTCGTAGTCGGCCAACTTCGCTATGCTGGAACTATGCGTAGTTTTATGCAATTACGCTTCCCCAAACTTTGGCTTTGCAATCAAATATTCGCTTCGTATGCAAAACGCAATTACGCGAAGCGTACTGTATGCAGATGCTTACGCCTGTATGCAGAAAATTTTACGCATTAATTCCTCTTGAAATGCTTCTACCGGGAACTCTTCTATGCGTACATTCGTCTTTCCAATGTGTAAATTTGTAAGCATACAAACGCACGCGGAAAAATTAGCCGCGAGTGACGCATTTGTAGTTCACTACGCAATACACATGTTCACTATGCATAGTGGGCATAAGCTACGTATAGCGGTACTTCGCTACGTGTACATTTGTAAGCGTAGTTCTGCAACTTCACCTACAAACTGCGATGTGTAGATGTGATCTACGATGAAAGGAACAGGTCACAGGCACTTCTCTGATTGGTCTTAGAGAAGCCCCTATGACCTCTTACTTTAGGGGGCGGGGCTACAGATGGAAGGATGCCGGATAAGTAATTTTTATTAAGAAAAAAAGATGCAAATCAGAAGTTTTAGTTTACTGTACAGCGATTCCAAGCGCTGGGGAATCTCAACTGCCCTAGAAATCACTACACATAGGCCTGAGGCCTGGAACCCACTAGGAGCACTTTTCTGAGCACTTTGGCTATCATTCATAAAAGTGTGTTCGGTAAAGAAAATCCAGGCAGGAAAATGCTGCGTTCGGTATTTTAGACTTCTGTGTGCTCTTTCATAAAAAATGTGTACAGTTGCGATAGCAGTGCGGTGATTTCCTGAATTAGGCTGGCTCTAGGCTTGCGGTAACACTAGAAGTTGCCTGAGTTGATACATTTTCTCCGTGCTCTGCTCTCACTGCTGCGGCCTGGGAGGTCTGTCTCCATTAACTTAGCATGCTTATCGCCACATCCAAGGGAGCGGTATTCCCCGTCCTCATACCACTTGCTCTAATTTTTATGAATTGACATGTAGTGACGTGTTGAGATAATCACCGCACAAGGCGGTAATTTCCAGCACTGCTCAGGAATGTCAGCTTTTCATGCGGAAACCGCTTTTATGAATGGAGATTTTGCTAAGTGCTCGGTAAAGTCAGCTGTTTTCAGCATTTCCGCATGCGGCAATGCTTTATGAATGATAGCCAATGTGACTTGAAAAGCTCTTGCTGATGTAATGCTATGGGTGTGATCCCACTTGAGCGATGTGATTTTGTAAAAAATCCCCCATAGCATTAGCAAGAACTTTTTCAGATCACTAGCGCTTAGAAATGGCTTCTAGTGGACACTCAGCGCTCAGAGTGCTGCTAGCCCGCGATTGCGTTTGGATTGAGATTTTTAACTTAAATCTTGTCATTCTTGTGCTCTTTGCGCTTGTGATTCCCATTCAATAAAATTGGAATCGTAGAGCAATCGCCCCCAAAACGCTGCATGCAGCAGGTTTTCGATTGCAGTGTAAATGTATCCATGGGGATACATTGTAGCAGCGTTTTGCTGATCGCCGGCGATCAACAAAGTGCTCAAGGATCGCCCTAAGGGTTCAAACCCACTAGCAGCCTTTTCTAAGCGCTACTGATTAGAAAAAGCTAATGCAATGCTATGGGGGATTTTTTTAAAATCACATCGCTCCAGTAGGATCACACCCATAGCATTACATTAGCAAGAGTTTCCAAATCACAAACTGCTCCTAGTGGGTTCCAGGCCAATAGGTGATTGGATGTCACAGTGGAAACCGTAATTCTTTGAAAATGCAAAATGATCAGACGTTGATTAAACGGTTGCCATGCAGTTAGTTTTTCTATCCAACCAACTTTCAACATTTATGAATTTTTATTTTTATTTTTTTTTTGCGCCCGAAATTGATGCACTCTCAAACAGGGATGAGCTCCGGTTGAAATCTGAATGGGTTTCATTCCGATTTTAATCCAGGGAAGTTAGTGCACCTGAGCGGGTGGGTGAGGGAGGGTTAACATACCCAGCGGCCGTCGTCTTTAATGCATCTCAAGCTGCATTCCAATTCACGGTCACATGACTACCACGCTTCCTCCTTCAACCCAGAAGGAGGAAGAGTGGTGGGCATGTGATCGCGAATTGGAACGCAGCATGAGACACACTGGGACGCATTAAAGATGATGGCCGCTGGGTTAACTCCCTCCCTCACCCCACTCAGGTGCTCTAATTACCTGGATGACGGTTTTATCCGGAGCTCATCATTGCTCTCAAACATGCGAAGCCCAATCTACACGATACGATTCTTTATACGATTTCAATTACGATTCTATTTACGATCCGATTAAATCCGACATGTCCGATCAGGATTCAATTCGATCAGCCATTGCAAAACAATGGCAAATCGAATTGAATCGAATCCTGATCGGACATGTCGGATTTAATCGGATCGTAAATAGAATCGTAATTGAATCGTATAAAGAATCGTATCGTGTAGATTGGGCAAAGCTAACAATTTCTTCAAAACTTTCAATCAACCGAAAATTTGATCAGATTGGTCCAATTCAATGAAAATAGAATAACTTGTAGTGTCTGGCCACCTTTTTAGGCTCCTTGTGGCTAGGATGGTTAAGGTGAGCCAATGTAAAAGTCCATAGTGAACATTTCTCCAATCACAGCAACATCTACAACTTGAAGCATTCTAATTGGCTGAATTATCCCACACGGGCATAATACTATAACCGATTTGTTATCAAGTAATTCAAGCTTGTGCCAACCACCCAAGCAAGTTCGAAGAATTTCCCTAGGCTTTCTTGCCGGCTCACCTCAACCATACTAGCACTGGCTTCTTTCACACTATGCCTGCTGCATCATAGCAGAATAGGCAATTTAATCACACTACACAAATAATATTTCATAGGGCCCTTTCACAATGGTACTTCTGCAGTGTGAAGATTTCCAACAGCATAATGAACAGCGTCTAGTGTGTTACCAGGTGATGCATATGGTGCAAGCATAAAGTCTCTGGGCTGTATGCTGAACTATGCAGGTTGTATTGCAGTGGTCGGCTATAATACAACTTTACATCACCATCACAATCCTATTTCTAAGGGCACGCGATACTATGAAAGTAGCATTTTTTTTATGCCCATTTAAAGAGGAACTCCAGTGAAAATAATGTAGTAAAAAAGTGCTTCGTTTTTACTATAATTATGTATAAATGATTTAGTCGGGGTTTGCTCATTGTAAAATCTTTCCTCTCCCCGATATACATTCTGACATTTATTACATGGTGACATTTTTACTGTGGGCATGTTATGTAGCTGCTCCTAGCTGTTTTGGCTGTTAGAGACAGCTATAAACAGCTATTTCCTGTCTGTGAACCTTGTTACATTGTAACAAACTGCCAAAAGTACAGCGGTCCCAGAGCTTCTTGTGGGAGGGGTTTCAGCACAAAATCAGTCATACAGCGCCCCCTGATGGTCTGTTTGTGAAAAGCATTATATTTCTCATGTAAAAGGGGTATCAGCTACTGATTGGGATAAAGTTCAATTCTAGGTTGGAGTTTCTCTTTAATTCATGCCCTACAGCTACAGCGTGGGTAGAAGATGCTGTTGAATGCTAGGTAAGTATTTTATGCTTGAGGAAAGGGGGTGTGTGTGTGTGTTTTTCTCTCCTCCCCTTACCAGTTGCTCAAGCAACCTGCAAACATGTGCGCCGGAGGTCTTGCTGTAATTAAATTGGTTTATAAGATATCAATGTTCCCCTTCTTCTTGCAGGTTATTCCCTCCAGTGTATGCAGTGCTATATCATTGGCTCCCCTACATGTCAGGGAGGGAAACTGGTGAACTGCTCTGATGGTGAAGTTTGTACGACGTTAATTGAAGAATTTACCCAGCGTATGTACTTTATTATTTCTTTCATTTCACATCAATTTACAAGACAGTGACAGCAATAATATGTTGTATACAGTATTTGTCTATGATCCAGTGAGCAGTGCTAGTCTTTTTGGGACCCAACAGAAAACCAGGGAGCAGTTCTCCAATCACAGGACCCGCTTACAGCACAGTGTTGTGATTGGCCAAATAGCGAGGGTGTGGTTTACTACAACCTATCGGAAACCTAGAAGTCTGGTAGGTAGGTGTCGTCCACCCATCCACATTATTGGAATTTCCTTATGAGGTTTCCTGCTGGGTCCCCTGAAGTAGACTAGTGCCGAGTGAGCTGCTAACTTTCTGGGTTTAGTGTGGTGACATGGAATCTGTTGCTTTAAACATCAGACTCAAAGAAAGACATCCATATTGGAACTATCAAACTGCTCAGCATTAGTTTAGCTCGGATGGGTAGCACGGTGGTGTAGTGGTTAGCGCTCTCGCCTTGCAATGCTCGGTGCCCGGTTCGAATCCCAGCCAGGTCAACATCTGCAAGGAGTTTGTATGTTCTCCCCGTCAGGGCAGCCATCAGGGGGAGAACTGACACTGCAGTGAGGGGCCCAGGGCTTCTGGGGGCCCTGGGCCCCCCAAAGCGCTGGAAGGGCAACATGTGCTGGCTGTGGGCCTGTGGCTCACTAACCAGCACACCGCGTTCCAGCACTGAGAGAAGAGTGACATCAACGCTTGAACGTGGGGACCAGTTGAGTGAGCTCGCTACAGCAGACTTTCTATACTGGGGGACCACCTATATCTGGCAACAGGCTACCTATACTGGGCCACCACCTATACCTGGCTACCTATACTGGGGCACCACCTATACCTAGCTACCTATACTGGGGCACCACCTATATCTGGCTACGGGCTACCTATACTGGGGGACAACCTATACCTGGCTACCTATACTGGGGCTAGAACCACCTATACCTAGCTACCTATTCCGGGGCACCACCTATACTTGGCTTGTTAACCGGGGACTACCTGTATTTTGGTAGTATTTGACTCCACCCACACCATGCCATGGTCACTCCCACTTTTTGCCGCCTCACGCTGTGCACGCCGCTTTCTTCAGTGTCGGTGCTATGCCCATTTTTTACCACAGCGCATGAACACGGGTGGGGTGGCTATTGGGCGGGCACAGCAACCAGTGGGTGGGCCCAGGCATGATGATGTGTGAGGGGCCCCAAAATTTCTGATGGCTGCCCTGCTCCCCGTGTCTGTGTGGGTTTCCTCTGGGCACTCTGGTTTCCTCCCACATCCCAAAAAACATACAGCTAAGTTAATTGGCTCCCCCTAAAAATTGACCCTAGACTACAATACATACACTACACGATACAAACATAGACAGGACTCTGGTAGGGATTAGATTGTGAGCTCCTCTGAGGGACAGTTAGTGACTAGACTATATACTCTGTGCAGCGCTGCGGAATATGTCAGCGTTATATAAATGCTTAATAATATAATCATTCACTCATTCATTCAACCAATCACTAATTCAAGTAAATCTGGCCATGGCACAAATCGAAATCCGGATTCTATCCGTGATTACATGTAGAATCCGTGATCACGGATTTGACTTTAACGTTAATAGCAAAGCCTCCATACATGCTACAATCAGCAAAATTGCATGGACTATAAAGGTGATCATTTAAAACTTTAAAAGTTGTAGCCACTGAAGAAAACGAGTATTTGTGATTAAAAAACCTGCCGACTTTAGCGGTTAATAGCAAAGCCATTTTACTTGCTAGAAGCAACACATTTGCAGGATATGTTTTGCTGGATCCACACCATACAATTTTTCAGCCGATTTACCTGCCTGATTATTTCCAGCATGTCCGATCTGAGGATCAATTTTATGACCGATTTCCATTTGTTTATATGAACATCGGTGATAAAATCGCTCAGAATCGATCACTCCTCAGATTGGACATACTGGAAATAATCAATCAGGCACATAAATCGGCTGAAAAATTGTATGGTGTGGATCCAGAATTAAAGGATACCTCGAACTGACATGTGACATGATGAGATAGACACGTGTATGTACAGTGCCTAGCACACAAATAACTATGCAGTGTTTCTTTTTTCTTTCTCTGCCTGAAAGAGTTAAATATCAGGTATATAAGTGGCTGACTCAGTCCTGACTCAGACAGGAAGTGACTACAGTGTGACCCTCACTGATAAGAAATTCCAACAATAAAACATTTTCCTAGCAGAAAATGGCTTCTGAGAGCAAGAAAGAGGTAAAAAAGGGTAATGTCTTATCAGTGAGGGTCACACTATAGTCACTTCCTGACTGAGTCAGCCACTTACATACCTGATATTTAACTCTTTCAGGCAGAGAAAGAAAAAAAGAAACACTGCATAGTTATTTGTGTGCTAGGCACTGTACATACACGAGTCTATCATCATGTCACATGTCCCTTCGGGTATCCTTTAACCCATTCGCGTTCCGTCGTTTTCACTTGAGCAATGCTCACCTACCATTGATTAGCCTATAACTTTATCACTACTTATCACAATGAACTAATCTAGCTCTTGTTTTTTCTGCCACCAATTAGGCTTTCTTTGGAGGTTTTACATTTTGCTAAGAGCCACTTTACTGCAAATGCATTTTAACAGGAAGAATAAGAAAAACTGAAAATTCATTTTCTCAGTTTTCAGCCATTATAGTTTTAAAATACATGGCTCCATAATTAAAACTCACGTATTATATGTCCCGGTTATTACACCGTTAAAATTATGTCCCTATCGCAATGTATGGCGACAATATTTTATTTGGAAATAAAGGTGCATTTTTTCCGTTTTGCATCTATCACTATTTACAAGTTTAAAATAAAAAAATATAGAATTTCATCTTTACATTGATATTTAAAAAGTTTAGACCCTTAGGTAAATGTTTTTTTTTTTTTTTTTTTTTTTTTTTTATATTAAACATTTTATTTGGGTATTTTTGGGAGGGTGGGATGTAAACAATAGTTTTATAATGTAAATGTGTTTAGTTTTAATTTTTTTACTTTTAGTTGTAGTTTTACTTTTTGGCCACAAGATGGCGGCCATGAGTTTGTTATCATGACGTCACTCTAAGCGTAACATATGCTTAGAGAGACGCACGGGGGAGGCAACAGCCAGAAAAAGCTAAGCTTCCGAGAGAAGCTGTCGCTTTTTCAGCGGGGGAGAGGAATCAGTGATCGGGCACCATGGCGCGATCGGCCACGGGAGCGCGCATGGTTCCTGGACGTAGTTTCTACGTCCAGGAACTAAAATAGGTTAAGTAGAACAGTGGGAACAAGGATGTGGTTTTTTTTTTTTTTTTTTTTTTTTTTAAATCTATTTTCAAAGGGGGAAAATATACATGTAAATACATTAACTGTAATTGACCGCATTTAAATGTATACTATTCCTTTGAAACTTTAAAATCAATTTTTCTCAAACTATAAGGTCTTTTTGAAGAAAAAACTGGTGTTTATATCATGTAAGGGGGCTTTGCTATTAACCGCTAAAGTTGGCGGTTTTAATCATGGCCGTGATAACGGCTTAATCCGTGATCATGAGCCGGATTTGGATCACGAGTGCATTCGGAACTGAACCCGTGATCAAGAGGTGAAGACTAATTCGGATCACAATGTCGGATAGTGAAAATATGCTCGTGAATCACGGCTATGCCATTGTAAAACTTGCATCGGGGCCCACAGCTCCTTAGCTACGCCACTGCTTCTGGTTCAAATATAAATACTCAGCAGTCACAATCGGGACAAGTCCCTTGATTCCTCTATGTGTGAATGTTAATCTTTTAATTTACACATATAGGCATCAGGGTTTGTGATTGCTGAGTTTTCGTTTTTCATCCTGATGTACTTGTTTAATTTGTTCACTGCTCTGATTGTCCTCTTGTCATAATGTATATATTTTTTTATTGCACTAAATTAATTATATTTGAGACACTGAGCAGTTTTTGAAGTCCGAGGATGTGTTTCTTTAGGTTTGATGCTTTCATCCATAGTGGCACTTATTACGGTGCTATAGCACATTATGGAGGGCAGTACTGAATAATGTATGTGTTGCAGTGAAACAAACTGTGTATGCACATCCCCACGTATAACATGCAATGCCACCCCCCTCGCTCCAGGGTGTGTAATGCCTCACTGTGAACATAGCCAAAGTCCTGCTTACAGATATGGATAGATTGCTCTAGATGTTAACCATTGGTGTAGCTAAGGAGCTGTGGGCCCCGATGCAAGTTTTACAGTATGGCCCCCCAAGCACTCTATACATAACAATTGATACGGCGCACCAAAATCTGCCAATGGCAACTACAGTGTCAGAGGTGCAAGAAGGGGATGGGGAAGAGCTTGTTAATGATTACCACTATTCAAAGTATCTATAGAAGTGATTATTATGAGCACAGGACCAATAGAGAGCTGATACTGTAGTTGAGGGAGGGCACTTTGGGGCCCCCGAAGCGGTCGCAACCCCTATTGCTACGCCCCTGACAACTTAATCAAGCCTCCTAAATCTAATTTGCCCCGTGTGAAGTTGACTTGAAGCTTGGCTACTGCAGAGCAATTAGTAGCAACTTTCAGGTAGATTGCAGTGTGAAAAATCTCCAATAGATGGTGCTGGCTACTTGCAAGCTTTGCGCTGTGATTTCAATTCTAGAGGAAGTCACAAGATACTTGTACAAAAAGCTTCAGTTTGATTTTACAGGGTACAGATAGTCCAGTTTGCATGCATAATTGTTGCAAATTTTACAAAGCATGGCACTGGAATAATTTTCTTTAGAGGTCAACTGAAGTGAGAAGAATATGGAGGCTGACATAATTATTTCTTGTTAGACAATGCCAGTTGCCTGGCAGTCCTGACAATATTGTTAAACACCTGATCTGCTGCATGCTTGTTCAGGGTCTATGGCTAAAAGCAATAGAGGCAGAGGATTAGCAGAATAGCCAGGAAACTGGTATTGCTTATAAGGAAATAAATATGGCAGCCTCCATGCTTCATCTGAAAGCTGCTTGTGAGCTGTAAGCCTCTGTCGACATGCCTAGTGCAGTCAAATGAGTGTGTGAGAGGAAGTTATATTTACCTAATGCAGTTGGCTTCTTTTCCTCCGCCAGCAGCTCTGAACTTCCGGCAGGTTTTCTGGGTCCTGATCACATGTGATCGGGATGCAGAAGACTGTCGGTTACAGCACCACCCGGTGGTAAAAGAGAGGTAATGGAAGAGACTCTTCCACCACTGGGTGAACCCTGAAACGGTCTCCTGGATACTGATCACGTTCTATCAGAAAAGACATGTCGGGAGTATGACTGATAAAAGGTTAAAGGGGCACTATAGCAAAATTTAGGCTACTGGTATAACCCTTGTAGCCTGTTGTGTGTTTTTTTTAAAAGGTCAGCTGGAAGGATAACTTACAGAACCTTTACACATCCTGTTGTGTTAGTAAGAGGCAAGTGACCTGCCACATGCTGTTCAATTGGACTCTTAACAGCTCATATGTCTCTTCCACGTGCTGTGAGGATAAAGCTCTGTTTCCACAAACCAGGGTCACCAGCAAGTACTGGAATGTGCTGTGGAATGTTAGGTAACTAAACAGGCTTACATTTTCAGGAAGTTCAGTTGGGCCACTTTCATGACACCATCTCTTTATTCCTCTTTGACTTAACCACTTGACACCTGGGGCATTTTTTCTCTTGTGGACCAGAGCAATTTTCACCTGTCAACGCTCCTCCCTTTCTTTTTCCAATAACTTAATCACTACTAATCACAGCGTAATGATCTATATCTTGTTTTTCTTGCCACCAATTAGGCTTTCTTTGGGAGTTACAGTATGCCAAGAATAATTTTATCCTAAATGCATTTTAACATGAATAATAAGAAAAAAAAATTATAAAATGCATTCTTTTTCAGTTTTTGACCATTATAGTGTTAAAATAAAACATTCTACTGTGGATAAAAGCCACACATTTTATGTGCCCTTTTGTCCCGGTTATTGCAACGTTCAAAAAATTTCCCTAGTACAATGTATGGCGCCAATATTTCATTTGGAAATAGAGGTGCATTTTTTCAGTTTTGCATCCA
The DNA here is from genome assembly GCF_040937935.1 of Hyperolius riggenbachi. Classification (NCBI taxonomy): domain Eukaryota; kingdom Metazoa; phylum Chordata; class Amphibia; order Anura; family Hyperoliidae; genus Hyperolius; species Hyperolius riggenbachi. The sequence continues at coordinate 342,088,535 of NC_090651.1, read as the reverse complement.
TCACTAATTACAAGCCCATAAATTAAAAATTAATAGTAATATACTGCCTTGACATCAATTTTTAAAAAGTTCAGTCCCTAAGGTATTATATTTTTTTTTTTTTATGTAATTCCCCCCTCCCCCCTTATATAAATAAAAAAAAAAGTTTGGGTATTATGGGAGGGTGTGGGAGGGAAATAGTTAATTATATCAGTCAGTGTGGGGATTTTTATTAAATAAAAAGCAATTTTGGTGCAATATACTTTTTGGCCACAAGATGTCCTCAGTCGTCATTTCCGATTCACGTACGTAAGCACGTGAATCGGAAGTAATCCGTGGCTGTGTAACACAGGAAGATACAATGAATGCCGGCGTCTCGTAGACGCTGGTATTCATTGAATCGGGGACTTAGATTTATGAATGGGACCTGCGGTCCCATTCATTAACTTCCCCTCTATGCGGCGGTAACGGCGGTGCGCGCGCACGCAGGCCGAACGGGAGCGAGCGGCGGCTGCATGCCGCTGCAGACTTGTTTTCACGGCCCTGCTGCATCCTGTCTTTTTTCCAGGGCCGTGATTATACTGCACGCATGCAGCAAGTAGTTAAGGGTTGATTTATCACTGCTAGGAGGGATGGTCCGTGAGCTATAAATCAGTGTTGGTGCAGGATCATGCAAATATCCATTCACAAGCTGCATTCCTGTTGAATTCCACTTTGGCATGATTTGGTTGGTCTGTTTAACCCATAGCAGCGATTGCAGGAGTACACTTCCTATCCAGGGGTGCAGGGCCGGTCCGCCCATGAGGCGGAGTGAGGCAGGTTCCTCAGGCGGCAAAAGTGGGGGGCGGCACCAGACAGAAAGAGGAAGTGAGTGTGCCTGGCTTTTGCCGCCCGCTCACGTTTTACTGCCTGCCCTGTACTGGACTGAGGACCCGCTAGGCTATGCACGCCAACCCAACAAGCTGCCTTCATAATGATGGTGGGCGCTGGGTGCAGGCGGAGGTAGAATCCGGAAGTGACTGGAGTCACGCTGCCTGCCACCCGCCTTGAAAAGCACCACCAGTAATGATGACCTGCCACTGCCCCCCGCTTGCGATGGATGCCCGCCGCCAGCGCGAGATGGATATGCCCCGCCGCCAGCGCGAGATGGATATGCCCGCCGACAGCGGCGAGATGGATATGCCCCCCGCCAGCGCGAGATGGATATGCCCCCCGCCAGCGCAAGATGGATGCCCCCCCGCCAGCGCGAGATGGATGCTCCCCGCCAGCGCGAGATGGATGATGCCCGCCGCCAGCGCAAGATGGATGCCCCCCGCCAGCGCGAGATGGATGCTCCCCGCCAGCGCGAGATGGATGATGCCCGCCGCCAGCGCGAGATGGATGCCCGCCGCCAGCGCGAGATGGATTGCCCCCCGCCAGCGCGAGATGGATGGATTGCCCCCCGCCAGCGCGAGATGGATGGATGCTCCCCGCCAGCGCGAGATGGATGGATGCCCGCCGCCAGCGCGAGATGGATGCTCCCCGCGGCCCCGCCAGCGCGAGATGGACGGATGCCCGCCGCCAGCGCGAGACGGATGCCCGCCGCCAGCGCGAGATGGATGCCCGCCGCCTGCCATCACCACCGGTGAGTAACTTTGCTGCTGCTGAAGACTCACTGCCTCAGCCTGCTGACTTAATGGCGGCAGGGAGCAAGAGGCCTCAGCCTGTCTACATAGATGCCCCAGCCAGTCCTTCCAACTGCATTGTGCAGCGGCCACCTCCAGCTCTGGTCACTCTCTCTCTCCCCCCTCTCTCTCTGCCCCCCCCCCCTGTCTCTGTCCCCCTCTCTCCGTTTCTCCCCCCGCCTGTCTCTCTCTCCCTCCCTCCCTCCCTCTGTCTCTCTCTCCCTCCCTCTGTCTCTCTCTCCCTCCCTCTGTCTCTCTCTCCCTCCCTCTGTCTCTCTCTCCCTCCCTCTGTCTCTCTCTCCCTCCCTCTGTCTCTCTCTCCCTCCCTCTGTCTCTCTCTCCCTCCCTCTGTCTCTCTCTCCCTCTTTCTGTCTTTCTATCCCCCCTCTCTGTCTCTCCCCCCCCCCTCTGACCTTGTCTCTCTCCCTCTCTCTCACACTTTCCTCTCTGTCTCTCCCTCCCTCTCTCTGTCTTTCTCTCTCTCTCTCTCTCTCTCTCCCCCTCCCTCTCTTTGTGCCTGTCTCTCTCTCCCCTCTGTCTCTCTCTCGTCCCCCCTCTGTCTCTCTCTCGTCCCCCCTCTGTCTCTCTCTCGTCCCCCCTCTGTCTCTCTCTCGTCCCCCCTCTGTCTCTCTCTCTCGTCCCTCTCTGTGTCTCTCTCTCGTCCCTCTCTGTGTCTCTCTCTCATCCC